>NC_083583.1:62237295-62519795 GCF_027579695.1 Neoarius graeffei
GACAAAAAATGATCTGGAAAAACTTATACATGCCTTCATCTCTAGTAGGGTTGATTACTGCAATGGCCTTTTCACAGGCCTGCCAAAAAAGACCATCAAACGACTTCAGCTGGTTCAAAATGCAGCGGCTAGGGTTCTCACACAAACAAAAAGAGCAGAGCACATTACTCCAATTCTAAGGTCCCTTCACTGGCTTCCAGTAAGCTACAGAATTGACTTTAAAGCATTGCTGCTGGTGTACAAATCTCTAAATGGTACAGAGCCCAATTACCTCTCTGATATGTTGCAGCGGCCTAACCCAATCAGATCTACCAGATCGCAGCAGCAAAATTTACTGGTAAAACCTGTTGTTAAAACAACGTGTGGTAAAGCAGCTTTTAGCTACTATAGACCCTTCCCCCTGACGTCACCGGAAACCGGAAGTAAACAGACCCTGTGCCATAATGGAAGACCAACAAACTCGTGATCAGGGGGAAATCACGGCAGAGCGCGGAATTTAAACCCACGAGGCACTTGATTCATCATAAACCTACAATGGTAAACTTTTGTGCTGTGTTGGGGTGTTCCAACAAAGCTGATGGGAAAGGTGAAAAGAAGTCATTCTTCAGAATACCAGCTGTGATTGAGACACAAGGGGAGCAAACTAAGGAGCTTTCTGCCAGGAGACAGAGAATAAGTGCATTACTGAGTGTCTGTGAGCAAAGGAGAGCCTGAACGTTGCAACCTCCCTATTGGCTGTTTATTGGCTGTTTGTAAAAATGTATCAATTGTTGCCCTTCATCGCGGACTCGAGAGACGAGACCTGACGAGTTAGTTCGTTGGTAGCAGAACAAAATGTCTGGACACAAATCGGGTTTTCAGAAAAGGAAAGAAAATAAATACAGGGTCGAAAATACAAAAAAGGAGGCAGAAAATGCAAAACTAGTTTTAAGGTAGGACAAATGGTTACTTTTCTGAGGCAGCCCGCCGTGGCTGCAGGCTTTCAGTTGTGTCATTGAATGGTTACTTTGCTGAGGCAGCCCGCCGTGGCTGCCTGCAGGCTTATTTATTATAGCCCATTTAGTTAAAATAGTTGATCTAAAATGTTTATAGTCATGTGATGGTTGTCCTCAGTGTTCGAACTATGCCGATATTTTCGGGGGGGTCCCTTTTTTTCCCTGGGGGGTGCTTGTTCTTGTCTCGGAGCGCGGATCTCCAAACACATGAGAAGCCTATCTTACGCACATATCACGCGGACTCCACACCTCCACACACGCATCACGTCTGAAGTCATAACTCATCAGGGGAAATCATGTCCGCACTGGCATGTTCAAAAAACAACCTCGCATCAACAATGATACCACACACAAGAAAAAAAAAACAGTCAGGCTACTCAACAACCAACCTGGCAGCAGCAGTCGTTGTCATATTGGTTTATTTTATCTTTGATGTAAACACAACACTTCGGATATGCAAATGCTTCCTGTTACACACGATTGCTATGTCAATAAACATCATTTTGCCAATATTTTAGAGACCCCCCCCAACATTTCCCAAATCATGTTTTCAAGGGATCTCATGTCTGTTTCAGAGGATCTCGGATCCCCCGAGTACCCCCATAGTTCAAACACTGGTTGTCCTGATTTAGACTGGTGTTTTGTTTTTTTTTGGGGGGGGGGGGTTGCGCGATGTTGCACCCGGGTCCAGATTAGGGCAGAACCGGCCCTGGCTACATTTCAGGTGTAGTTTGTTTTATGTATGTATGTACTTGCATAGATGTGTACTTGGTCTTCCAATATGGCGACTACCGAAATCTCGTGGCGCAGTGACATCATGCGGGATCCCTCTATACAGTACAGCTATGGAACCAACTCCCAGAGGACATTAAAAATGCTCCTGCTGTTGGCAGCTTTAAATCTAGACTAAAGGCCAGGCTGTTTTCAGATGCTTTCTGCTAACTGATAAATATCATCTTTACATGTTTTAAACTTTAATTAACTTTTACAGTCTTTGCATGTTTTAAACTTTACTTAACTTTTATTTTATTTTATTCTGCTGTTTTTACTGAACTTTTACTTCATTTTATTATTTTATTTCTACTATTGTTTAATTTTTATTTTTTCTCTCTTCTTCCCCCTTTATTTTATGTAATTTTATTTTCTATTGTTTACTGTTTTGCTTTTACCTCTGTAAAGCACATTGAACTGCCACTGTGTATGAAATGCGCTATATAAATAAACTTGCCTTGCCTTGCCTTCAATAAAAAAAAGATAGCAATTGTGCACATTTAGTCAAAAAGGCATTGTCCATGTTCTTTGTCCATGCTGACTCAAATAAAGCTATGGCTGGACCTTCAGAGCTATTTTTGTCAAAAACCATCAATACAGAGCCTCCAGCTTTTATCAGTGATCCCTGGAGAAGTTCAGCACAATTTTTGCTAAACTGTGCCACACTGAGGACTTCTTCTCTGGGATCTCTATCCTATATACCCTAACTGACTGACTAAAACAAAGTCACTTCACATATCAGAACCACCAATGAGACACCATCAGAGCATAACTATATAAAGCTTCTCTCTGTACCTTCTTAAATGTTGGTAAAGTAGTTTAGTTAGAGTTAGCAGGTTACTAGTTGATAGACAATTGGTCAATGAGTGCAATGAAGCTTAATGGTCACCTTATACAGTGGCGGCAGGCCCCTGTTTGGCTATTATGTTAAGTAGGCAACAGAGTGGATCTACCGAACATACTAGTTCTAGCTACCATACTTACATTGAGGAAAGTCTTGGCTGGTCCTCATTCTTGAAGTGACTTTAGCATAGTCAGCCACTGCATCACTCAGGAATCACAGAGAGAAAGAGAGAGAGAGAGAGAGAGAGCTTTGACTCCATGTTGCCCAGTTCAGCTGAGATAATGGCAGATAATGGCAAGGTTCAGCTTGTCTGGAGATTGCAGATGAAGTCTTGTGACTCTGTGTGGATGATCAAGGGGAACTGTACTGAAGGTCCAGCCATGGCCTCAGTTGAGAAAGTTGGTCCAGGAATCCTAGGCAATGCATTTTGGCTCACTTTAAGCCTAGGTCACAACCAGCCGTACGTGCTCCTACGGCCAGTCCACGTGCAAAAAACACAAGAAACGCATGGAGGGCACGCGTGAAACGCACGGAGGGCACGCATGATGTGCTGATTTTCGAGCTGTAGACTGGCCACAGACCAGCCGCAGAGGTTCTTTGTCATGTCAAACAAACTCTACGGGCACTTACGTTTTTTTTCAGGTTGCAAGACAAACTTACGGCCAACGTGCATCTTTCTCCACGAACAAAAAAAACGCAGCGATTTGGGAAATGCCAAAAATCGCATGGCCAGAAAATCGTACGTCCGGTTGTGACCTAGGCTGTACACATTTCTTTCAGGGAATTCATATAGCTTTGTCTTGCAAGGGTCTGTGCTAGCTGAAATCCATGCAGGATTAGCCAGAACTAAGAGTCAAAAAACATGACTCTGAAGTTGATGCTCAGAGATCCAGGTGGATGGAAATCTAATGCCCAACTCACAGGTGTTTGTGTTGATTGGTTGTTTTTCAAGGGGGTGTTCAGTGTCCTGATGTGGAATTCCCATTCACACACCTCTAAGGACTGAACTTTTGGCACAACTCTTTGCACATTCATAAGATGGTTAGTTCAAGAAACTGTAGTGATGTGCCTTCACAGTACTTACCTCAAACTTCTGACCATGCTTTTACAATGCATTTGGCCTCAAACATGATCGAGTTCCCTATGCCTTTGAAATAAAAAAGAGGGGAATATTGTTAAGATTTTTTTTTTTTTCAGAAAAGGACTCACTCATAGACCAGCACAGCTTAACAGACAAAAAGTTTTAATCAAAGATTCAGGCAAACGAGTCCAAAGCAGTAACCAGTCTCAAAATCCAAAAAGGCAGGTAAGAGGTAACAATCCAAGAGAAAAAAGGCAGAGATGCAAAACAGAGTCCTAACAGGCAAGAAGTAAAAAAAAAAAAACAGGAGTAGAGAATGAAAAAAAAATACTAATAGCTGGAATGGAACAGAAAACAACTGGCATGATCTGGCAGAGGCTGGCCAGAGACACAGGGCCACAAAACACAACTCAACTCATCTCATCTCATCTCATCTCATCTCATTATCTCTAGCCGCTTTATCCTGTTCTACAGGGCTGCAGGCAAGCTAGAGCCTATCCCAGCTGACTATGGGCGAAAGGCAGAGTACACCCTGGATAAGTCACCAGGGCCCTGTACTACGAACGGAGGTCAACCTACCCAGAAGTAACCCAGGGTTCCCCCGCTAAACCGGGGTTGACAAAACCTGGTTATCTTGTTTGGGGTTAAACGGTACTATGACGCCAGTTATGAAGTTGATTTGTTGAACCTGGTTTAACCTAATCAGGGTTAATGCGCGTTCATGTGAAAGGGGAGGTTATCAGCGCAAATCACCACTGTTCACAATGGCATGGTCGCCGTACTTCACGGAGGAAGAATGCGCTGTCATAATGCAAAGCTACGAGGAGTTCAAAACAACATTAAGAGCAAAATCTAACACAGCGGCTGCCAATAAGGAGCGGCAAGCATGTTGGCAACGAATTGCCGATCGGGTAAATGCGCAAGTACATTCTCCCCTCTACATGTTCCAGAACAGAAGTATAGGATGAGAGAAAGCTTCATGATCAATCACAAGTCACAGGAAATGGTCCTTCGACGTGGCCCCAGTCATATATAGCTTGTTTAATGTCCGAAAAATCCTGAATAAAATTTGGTATGGTAAATTCATGGAGTCGCCTACTTAAGCTGATATGTGCACAGTCACATGAATTAGGATGACTGACTGTTCAGTCCCTTTGACTAAGTTGGTGTCGGTCCTGTGAACATTTCAGAGGCAACAGCAGTGCCAAACGCACCTGGCAACAGGTGAAATATAAAAACATGATTCATAATGGTGTGTGTGTGTGTGCGCGTGTGCAAGCAAGCATTCATTTGCCTTTTATTTATTCAAGTTTTATCTGTTTGCCTAATAGTTCAAATTGTTTTGTATATAGTTTATAATGTTGTTGTGTGATATTAATGATAATATTGTGGGAAAACTACTTTGCACGGACGTTCATTTAATTTATTCTATCGTCATTTTGTTTGTTCTATTTTTGTGTATTTTATTTATTTATCTGTTTGTCTAGTTGTATCTATTTTTCTAATAATAATATATTTTTTGCATTAAGTTTGTTTTTTCCTATTAAAATAATCTTGTGTTCTTGTTATAACTTTATCTATTTATCTGACTGTTTATAGTTGTATCTATTTTTGTTACAATTTCAATATTTTTAATATAGAAAGTTTGTTTTTTTCTATTAAAATGTTCTTGTGTGATAACTAGTTCTTGTGTTATTTATTTTAGTTTTATCTATTTTGTATCTCAGACTTAAATATTTTTGTAAAACAAGTGTTTTTCTATAAAATATTCTTGCGTTCTTGATAACGATGTTCTTGAGTGGGTTGTTTTTTTTTTTTTACAGAAAAGCCGTTCTGCATGGACATTCATTGAAGCCCTCATTGTTTTTTAATGGTTATTAATGAGCGTTTAGGGGTTACAATAATGTAAGTCTAGGTTGCTTTATATAAAAGGTATGTCCAGAAATATTGATGTCACTGTCTAAGCAGAGGTATCTGGCTTCTTTAGACACTGTCTTCTTAAAACTGAATAAATATTTAAAAAGAGCCAAATGAGCCAGTCTTTCGAACGGTTCTTTTCAAAGAACGGATCACAAAGATGCGATCGAAGAGCCATAAATCCCATCTCTAATCTGCGCTCCGATATCGCACGGGTCATCCAGGTATGCTGGCATTGTCTCTAGAGGAAATGTCGGTGGAGAGGTGGTGTTTAAAAAGGGTGTGGTTAATCGGAAACCTCGGGTTAACCAAGAACATAACCTGAGACGAGCAGGTTTGAGATGCAGCGTAAGTTGCCATGGCAGCATACCTCGGTTTGAACATAGCCAACTTTCGTAGTATGGGTTAATCGGGAAGTTACGCTGCACGTGATCAAGTTACTCTCGAAGTTACCCTGGTAAGCCAGAAAACCCGCTTCGTAGTACAGGGCCCTGGTCATCACAGGGCACAAAACACAACTAATAGAAACAATAAGGAACAAGTGTGCATGCAAAATAGTGGGGAAAAAAACAGACAAGAAGTAGAATGGATGTGGGGGGGGGCAGAGCCAGAAGTACATGGCCATCAAAAACAAACAGAACAAATGACACCAACACATGGTAAATGAAAACAAACAAAAGCACATATTGACTCTAAAAATAACAATAAACAAAATACTTTAGACAGGAGCCCTTACAGAATACATCCATGAAGCACACCCCCTTATATGGATGCTTCCTGGTATCCTTACTGGAGGAACTGAATGGGATTTATGAAAGTCCCTAATTAGTGTGCAGTCTAGAATATCCTGAGCCAGAATCCAACATCTTTCTTCAGGATCATAACCTGCACAGTCCACAAGGTACTGAAATCCATGGCCACAATGATGGATGCCAGGAGCCATTGCACTGTGAACACTTCTGACCCATCAATGAGCCATGGGGGGAGGGGGCTTGAGAGCAGGACAGAGTTGGTTACAGAAAAAGGGCTTAACCCTGGACACATGGAAGGTGGGATGAATTCGACAAAGGATGGGGGAGAAGCTTAAGTTGAATAGAACCAGAGTTAACAACTTTTACAATGGGAAAAGGGCCAAAGTGGGGAGCCAGTTTCTGAGACTCAACCTTGAGGGGAATGTCCTGAGTTGACAGCCACATGTTGTCCCACATGATAGGGGGAAGCCTCCAAATGATGCTGTTCTGCTTGGCACTTCATCCTGGTTGAGGCTCACAGTAGCAGCTTAAGGACAAAAAGGTTGCCAGTTCAATTCCCAGAACTTACACATTTCTCCTTTTATGTCAAGTTAGTTTTTGAGTAGACTAGGCAGTACCTTCTTGACATACTATATAGAATGTGGGTGGATTTGTCAGGGGAATAGGTCAAGATATCATCAATGTAAGCTATGATGAACTTCTCCAACATGTCCCATAGTATGTTGTTAACAAGACATGGGAAGACTGCTGGTGCTGAAGATAGTGGCATCACACAGGACTCAAAGTCACCAGAGGTGGTGGTGAAGGATGTCTTCCACTCATCTTCCACCCTAATGTGCACCAGGTTGTATGTGCTCTGAAGGTCAAATTTGGTAAAAATTCTGTTCTATGTCAGTTGCTCCAGAGCTGCAGGAACTAGAGGCAATGGATAGCAGTGCTTGGCCATGACTTGATTTAATCTCTGATAGTCAGCACAGGGCCGTAGACCACCCCCTCATTTCTCCAGAAAGAAGAACCCTGCAGATGCTACAGAGGTGGAGGGGCATATGTACCCCTGTTTGAGTGCCTCCTCTATGTACTCCTCCATTGCTTGAGTTTCCTTATCTGAAAAGGGATAGATGCAGTTGTACAGGGTAGCTTCTCCTGCCAATTAATCAATGATGCAGTAGTAGGGACAATTTGGCAGGAGCCTGCTGGCCTTGGTCATACTAAACATTACATTACATTCATGGCATTTAGCAGACGCTCTTATCCAGAGCGATGTACAATGTACCCAGAGCCATTAGGGGTTAGATGCCTTCTCAAGGGCACTTCAGCTATTCCTGCTGGTCCAGGGAATCAAACCGATGACCTTTTAGTCCCAAGGCTGCTTCTCTAACCATTGGGCCTAAACACCTCCTCATACTCCTTCCATTCAGGGGGAATTTCAACTTGGAAATAGTTGTGATGGTGACTAGGAAAGAAATGTTCTCTTGATTCAAGGCACTGACTTTTGAAACAGATAGGTTCAGTGCAGGGCGGCACGGTGGTGTAGTGGTTAGCGCTGTCGCCTCACAGCAAGAAGGTCCTGGGTTCGAGCCCCGGGGCCGGCAAGGGCCTTTCTGTGTGGAGTTTGCATGTTCTCCCCGTGTCCGCATGGGTTTTCTCCGGGTGCTCCGGTTTCCCCCACAGTCCAAAGACATGCAGGTTAGGTTAACTGGTGACTCTAAATTGACCGTAGGTGTGAATGTGAGTGTGAATGGTTGTCTGTGTCTGTGTGTCAGCCCTGCGATGACCTGGCGACTTGTCCAGGGTGTACCCCGCCTTTCGCCCGTAGTCGGCTGGGATGGGCTCCAGCTTGCCTGCGACCCTGTAGAAGGATAAAGCGGCTAGAGATAATGAGATGAGATGAGATGAGAGGTTCAGTGCAATGGGTAATTGACCCATCCCTGATGCGGCCTCCACCCATAGCTTGGACTTTAAAAGGGTGCTCCATTGGGTGTAATGATAGCAGAAGCTTCTTGAGGAGATGATGGTCTATGAAGTTTCCACATGAGTCAATCAGTGCTCAGGTGGAAAATATATTTCCTGAGTGTGCTGTCTGAACTGGTATTACATAATTAGGATGAGACAGAAAATAGCTTGGACTCACCATGGTGGAGCGAGAGCTGGAGGGAGCTCACACAGAAGTGAACTGTGGAACCCTGGTGGGAGGTAGTAAGGAGCACTGAGCTACCTGGTGTTCTCGACTGCCACAGTAGAAACATAATTTCTCCTTCTGTTGCCTTTGGCATTCCACAGTGGTGAGCTTGAACTGGCCAAGCTGCACAGGTTCGCTGGCATGGATTTCCAGTTAACAGGATTGCTAGTCATTTGAATTTTTTTCTCCCTGCTCTTCAAACAATTGTTAAGGCAGATAGACATGTTGATCATGGGGTCTAGTGTAGCTTGATCATCTTGGCACAACATTTCTATGAGAATTTCCTCATTTTATTATTATTATTATAACCTTTATTTAACCAGGTTAGTCTCACTGAGATTAAATATATATATATATATATATATATATATATATATATATATATCTTTTCCAAGAGAGACCTGGCCAAGAATGGCAGCAGTACATATAGTTTCACATTCAGCATTAAATCACAGCAGACAAAGACATCTCAAAGTGCATTCCAGTGTGTAGAGAGAAATGGATATTACTAATTAAAATATCCACAAGTTTGGATAGACTCAGAGTCAATGGACTTAACAGTGCCTTTAAAATATTTGAGTGAAACTAGGTAAAGGTCCTGGGTTTGAGCCCAGTGGCCAGCGAGGGCCTTTCTGTGTGGAGTTTGCATGTTTTTCCCATGTCTGCTTGGGTTTCCTCTGGGTGCTCCGGTTTTCCCCACAGTCCAAAGACATGCAGATTAGGTTAATTGGTGGCTCTAAATTGACTGCAGGTGTGAGTGTGAATGGTTGTTTGTCTCTGTGTCTGTCAGCCCTGTGATAACCTGGTGACTTGTCCAGGGTGTACCCTGCCTCTCGCCCATAGTCAGCTGGGATAGGCTCCAGCTTGCCTGCGACCCTGTAGGACAGGATAAGCGGCTACAGATGATGGACGGATGGATGGATGAAACTAGGTACTGGAGTTTGAGCTTATTCTCCAGGCTATTCCAAGCAGATGGTATTGAAAACATAAAGGTCTTCTTCACTAGCTCAGTCCAAGCTTGAGGAACAGTCATGAGAAGAACATTCTGAGACCATTGAGACTTGTTGAGCCCTTGACTGTATGTTGCTTTGAGTGCTGGCTTATTCCAGTCACTATTGGCAGCTAATGTGTGGAAATGGAGGAGTCTGAATATCCTGCTTCAGGGAGAGCACCTGTTTTCCCATCACTGACAATCTTTAATTATGGTGTTCTCTGATAACATGGCCTTGTACCACTTACACCTGGTGCCATTCAGGGTTCCCTGCCACATCCATGGGATGACAAAATATTCTGACAGGAAACAAGTGTGGATGCAATTGCATGTAAAATTTTAAGGCTGGCAGACAAATCCAAATCTGCAGACAGAAAATCTGAAACAGGAAGAATTCAGGCAATGCATAAACCTGAAAACCAGTAAAACAGAACAAGTATCATAAGCCAGATAAGCAGTTGAGTCCAGCTGCGTTTGATCAGTAATGTAGGGAATGTGAACATGAGAGAGTTTGGGTGATGCAGTTCTCAGCAGCCATGTTTGTAAGCCATGTTGTATTCTGGAAGTTTTAGTGCGACACCAATTCCAGGGTCAACATGCCAGTCTTAAACAATATAAAATACAAAGATCTCCACAGTCCCAGCCCTAGCTGATTATGATGTGAAGAATCCAGCAGTAGTCAATACAGATGTGTTCAGCTTCAGACAGAGCAATATGCTTAGTAGATCAAATTGGTGGAGTGACATCCTTGGTGGAGCAAGAGAGCAGGTAGGTGAGCAATCACCTCAGCAGAGCTTTAGGAGGGATCAGTGTCCTCCACGTAGCCAGAGAGGAGAATGATGTTGTTGATGCTGTCTTGTAAGCCGGGGGTTAGAAGGGGGTGATTACTCAACATTAGTTATAACTAAAGGATATTGGCAGACTCCAGTGTCCCACAAGAAAATGCCCCTTTTTATTCCATTTGGGTTACACCAATTTAATCACCCTTCTGTTTGGTGGCCTGGCTACATTTCAATAACTAATCGACAGAATTCTCCCCCCACAAAACACCTATGCTGCTGTCTACTTAGTTGATTTAAGTATGACTGATACATTCAAATCTTAATCTCATTGAACACATTTGAGAAGAACTGGAATGCTGACTTCACCCCTGACCTCCTCACCTGATATCAGTGCCTGACCTCACTAATGATCTTATGGATGAATGGGCAAATCCTGACAGTCATGTTCTAAAATCAAGTGGAAAGCCTGACTAGAAAAGTGTAGGTTATCATTGTTCAAAAAGGATATATGGGTGTGACAATCAGGTGTCCTCAAACATTTGGTCATTTAGTGTATCTTGATGAACAAAATGATGCAATGTTATATCACACATATGTGGTACAGATCTGGCAGTGTCTTAAACTGTAATAAGATTTATAAGTAACAATGGCGCAAAGCTGGAACTTAGAAGATTTTTAAGCACTTTTTTAAGCACAGCCTGTGTGTGTGTGTGTGTGTGTGTGTGTGTGTGTGTGTGTGAGAGAGAGAGAGAGAGAGAGAGAGAGAGAGAATCAGTTCTCTTTCTCTGCTTCTTTTTTTATTAAAAGGTTTATGCAGTCATGACTGGCAAGCAGGCAATCAAGCTAGACCGGAACTATTATAGTGGCTGAATTCAGAATGTCTCCTTGAACCCAAGACAGCTGTAAGTTATGATTTCTTCCATTTTACACAATAATCAGGGGGTTGTTCTGTTAAATGTGTAAATTTACATCAGCCAATTGTTAGTAAATCTGTTCAATAGAATATTTAGTGTAATATGTTTTTTTTTTCCCAAATCCAACATGTTCCTCATGGCAAATAATCACCAGGACACATCAATCCCAAAAATCATGACACTCATGGTAAGTAAATTGAACACAGCATAGTGAACATACTATATACATATGTAGGTGTCAATTAACTATCTATCTAAATTTAAGTTGTTGTAAGGTACTATTTTTTTTAGTAACTTAGAGGTCTGTTTATTATTTATAGTCTTGTGTCACCATGGTCATGTCTTATATCACATGCTTTAGTGGCAGCCAGTTTAGCTGAGCCATGGAGACACTTTTTGTTTTATGAACTTGAGAGAGTTCTGAAATCTCTGTTGGACTTAGATCATGTTGTGATGTTTACTCAGGGATCATGGCATATAAAGTCAGATCTGTGATAGATGATTTATAAACAGAGTCCAAATGATAATCTTTCCCCTCCAACCTCCTCCTTCTCCAAGCTATTTCATTGGAGCTGGGAAGGTAACCTCTGAGCCAACAACACACTTTGATGAATGGCTTGTCTCCACCAGGGCCCGTTAGTTGAAACGGACATCCTCCTTCACCTTTCCCTGAGCATTCACAGTGATAAGTCTGCTATAAGTGATATAGGACATGAGCCCCTGCCTTTTGCCTACACCCTCTCATTCTTTTTTTCTCAAAATGTCTAACTCACAATTCATCATCAAGTCGCCTTGCTTCTTGTTTTGAGATCTTGCTGAAAGGTCACACTGAACTGGTGTAGTCACAGATTTGGTGAGGGGCAGAAAGAGTAATCTTTGCTGGATTTGACAGCTGTAAATTGCCATCCTTGCTTTAGCCACTGTGTCCTTCTGGAAGTTTCTGTCTGATATTAGTCAGACTTACAGAGACCACACTCAATCTGACTTGAGGATGCGGCTGTGTTTTGGCGTTCAGTGAGGGGACATATGTGTTGGAATAGTTTTGTTTTTGTTATCTAACATACAATAATTCCAGTACATATTGTATCTATTTTAAATTTACACACATAATGTCTAACACCCACAACAGAACAACAGTGACACAGAGAAAAAAAACAATGAACTGTTCCAACACCCCCTGCAAAACCCTTCTGCTAAAATAGAAGCACAGACATCTCATCTCATTATCTCTAGCCGCTTTATCCTTCTACAGGGTCGCAGGCAAGCTGGAGCCTATCCCAGCTGACTACGGGCGAAAGGCGGGGTACACCCTGGACAAGTCACCAGGTCATCACAGGGCCGACACATAGACACAGACAACCATTCAGACTCACATTCACACCTACGGTCAATTTAGAGTCACCAGTTAACCTAACCTGCATGTCTTTGGACTGTGGGGGAAACCGGAGTACCCGGAGGAAACCCACGCGGACACGGGGAGAACATGCAAACTCCACACAGAAAGGCCCTCGCCGGCCCCGGGGCTCGAACCCAGGACCTTCTTGCTGTGAGGCGACAGCGCTAACCACTACACCACTGTGCCGCCCAAGCACAGACATGTGCATTTAAAATTTGCGCATGAGCATGACAAATCAGAACTCTTTTGGAACAAAAGATGAAACAAAAATAGAACTCTGGCAATAATTCAGCTTGTTGTGTTTAACAAACTGAAGTATAGTGAAGTACAGCGGTAGAAGCATCATGATATGGGACTGCTTCTTTGCAAGCAGTATTGGGGCATTACAAGTTATCAAAGGAAGCATATGTACTGGAACATATTGGAGGATTTTTGGCCATAAAAGTGAATCTGGGCAGAAGATGTGTGTTTCATTTGTCATATCCATGCGCACTGGCACACGCAACAGATTTTAACTCACGTGCACTCTGAACAGCATGCGCCTCTAATGACAAACACCTGCTCTGGATTAAGTGCAATCAGTGTGCACATAAATGGACACTGCACACACCTAGATAGTGCAAAGTATTGTATTGTTCATTCACCTTTATCAAACCATTGTAATTGTATTGTCTTCCTGGTTACTGACTCTCGTTCTTTGTTTTGGATTCTGTTTCTCATCTTTGCCTAGTATAGTGTGTTTGTGCCTCGCCCAACCTTTTGCTTGTTTATCATTATTGATTCAGCCTGCTTTTGTGGAATATATGCTTGTTTGCTTCTTTTATAATAAAGGTATTCTTCCTGCACATCCATCCATCTTCACTCTCCTCTCCAATCAACCCACCTTCACTGACATCCCCAAAACAACAAGTGGGCTGTTTTCTAAAGAAGGTCCTTGCATAGTCTTGCCAATCTCCAGGATATTAAATATTGTATATTTGAGATTTCCTAAAGTTATTTGGGCTAAATCATGTATGCCGTATTCATCCATCCATCCATCCATCCATCCATTATCTGTAGCTGCTTATCCTGTTCTACAGGGTTGCAGGCAAGCTGGAGCCTTTATCAAACCATTGTAATTGTATTGTCTTCCTGGTCACTGACTCTCATTCTTTGTTTTGGATTCTGTTTCTCATCTTTGCCTAGTATAAGAAAGAAAGCACAACTTTATTCATCACACACTTGTGGAATTTCCTCTCTGCATTTAACCCATCTGAAGCAGTGAACACACACGTGAGCAATGAGCACACACACACACATACATACATACCCAGAGCAGTGGGCAGCCATGCTAACAGCACCCAGGGAGCCTCACTCAAGGGCACCCCAGCCCAAGGCTGTCCCATATTAACCTAACCTGCATGTCTTTGGACTGTGTGGGAAACCGGAGCACCCAGAGGAAACCCACGCAGACACGGGGAGAACATGCAAACTCCACACAGAAAGGCCCTCACCGGCCGCTGGGTTCGAACCCAGAACCTTCTAGTTGTGAGGCGACCATGCTAACCACTACACCACTGTGCCGCCCCACACACCGTATAGTGTGTCTGTGCCTCGCCCAACCTTTTGTTTGTTTATCATTATTGATTCAGCCTGCCATTGTGGACTATATGTTTGTTTGCTTCTTCTATAATAAAGGTACTCTTCCTGCACATCCATCCATCTCCACTCTCCTCTCCAATCAACCCACCTTCACTGACATCACCAAAACAACAAGTGGGCTGTTTTCTAAAGAAGTTCCTTGCATTGTCTTGCCAATCTCCAGGATATTAAATATTGTATGTCTGAGATTCCCTAAAGTTATTTGGACTAAATCATGTATGCTGCATCCATCATCTGTAGCTGCTTATCCTGTTCTACAGGGTCACAGGCAAGCTGGAGCCTATTCCAGCTGACTATGGGCAAGAGGTGGGGTACACCCTGGACAACTCGCCAGGTTATCACAAGGCTGACACATAGAGACAAGCAACCATTCACACTCACACCTATGGTCAATTTATTTAGCCTAACCTGCATGTCTTTGGACTGTGGGGGAAACCAGAGCACCCAGAGGAAACCCACGCAGACATGGGGAGAATATGCAAACTCCACACAGAAAGGCCCTCACCAGCCGCTGGGCTCGAACCCAGGATCTTCTTGCTGTGAGGCAACAGTGCTAACCACTACACCACTGTACCACCCCTTGGATGCCACATATTAGCATTTATTGGTCACTTTTATATAAGTCTCTTCTTCACTATGTCTTTTGCCTCTGTTATTTTCAAAGATTAGTCATGCAGGCTTTAAAAAATGAAAGAATAGCATAACCCTTCATAACCCCATCATAATTAACATTTTATTATCCATCACAACACAAACTGCCCTCAATGACCTCAATGACACCCCCCACCACAACCCCCACCACCACCTTCTTATTCATATCCTTTTCCCTTATTGCTGCTCTCATCAGAACCTCCTCATTCTTCTTGCTGTGGCAGAGCTGACCTTTGCCATTCCCCATTTTCATTTGTATGACAAACCTGGCCTGTCACACCTGCCTTGTGCATGTTCAGGGGTGTGAGCATGACATTATTTTTTTTGCAATGTTGTGTTTGTTTGTAAGAGAAGCTGAAAGTTTCCATAGGCACTTATTATGCCCCCTTTGGTCCTGTTGCTATTTAACATCTCTCTCTCTCTCTCTCTCTCTCTGTCTGGTGATCATACTTGTTATTGCATTTTATCAATATCAGGGTTGTCCTTTTTCATGTTAAACTATCATACTTCCCCCAACTTAATTCACACCCAGTTTGTCTTTTCTGTTCTGTCATTTGAATCCAGATTTGTGCCTTAAGTAACTGTTCCTCTGCTAATTTATATATATATATATATATATATATATATATATATATATATATATATATACACAGTGGTGCTTGAAAGTTTGTGAACCCTTTAGAATTTTCTATATTTCTGCATAAATATGACCTAAAACATCATCAGATTTTCACACAAGTCCTAAAAGTAGATAAAGTGAACCCAGTTAAACAAATGAGACAAAAATATTATACTTGGCCATTTATTTATTGAGGAAAATGATCCAATATTACATATCTGTGAGTGGCAAAAGTATGTGAACCTTTGCTTTCAGTATCTGGTGTGACCCCCTTGTGCAGCAATAACTGCAAGTAAACATTTCCGGTAACTGTTGATCAGTCCTGCACACCAGCTTGGAGGAATTTTAGCCCATTCCCCTGTACAGAACAGCTTCAACTCTGGGATGTTGGTGGGTTTCCTCACATGAACTGCTCGCTTCAGGTCCTTCCACAACATTTCAATTGGATTAAGGTCAGGACTTTAACTTGGCCATTCCAAAACATTAACTTTATTCTTCTTTAACCATTCCATGGTAGAATGACTTGTGTGCTTAGGGTCGTTGTTTTGCTGCATGACCCACCTTCTCTTAAGATTCAGTTCATGGACAGATGTCCTGACATTTTCCTTTAGAATTGGCTGGTATAATTCAGAATTCATTGTTCCATCAATGATGGCAAGCCATCCTGGCCCAGATGCAGCAAAACAGGCCCAAACCATGATACTACCACCACCATGTTTCACAGTTGAGATAAGGTTCTTATGCTGGAATGCAGTCTTTTCCTTCTCCAAACATAACACTTCTCATTTAAAACAAAAAGTTTATTTTGGTCTCATCCGTCCACAAAACATTTTTCCAATAGCCTTCTGGCTTGTCCATGTGATCTTTAGCAAACTGCAGATGAGCAGCAGTGTTCTTTTTGGAGAGCAGTGGCTTTCTCCTTGCAACCCTGCCATGCACACCATTGTTGTTCAGTGTTCTCCTGATGGTAGACTCATGAACATTAACATTAGCCAATGTGAGAGAGGCCTTCAGTTGCTTAGAAGTTACCCTCAGGTCCTTAGTGACCTTGCCGACTATTACACACCTTGCTCTTGGAGTGATCTTTGTTGGTCGACCACTCCTGGGGAGGGTAACAATGGTGTTGAATTTCCTCCAATTGTACACAATCTGTCTGACTCTGGATTGGTGGAGTCCAAACTCTTTAGAGATGGTTCTTTAACCTTTTCCAGCCTGAGGAGCAACAGCAATGCCTTTTCTGAGGTCCTCAGAAATCTCCTTTGTTCGGGCCATGATACACTTCCACAAACATGTGTTGTGAAGATCAGACTTTGATAGATCCCTGTTCTTTAAATAAAACAGGGTGCCCAGTCACACCTGATTGTCATCCCATTGATTGGAAACACCTAACTCTAATTTCACCTTCAATTTAACTGCTAATCCTAGAGGTTCACATACTTTTGCCACTCACAGATATGTAATATTGGATCATTTTCCTCAATAAATAAATGACCAAGTATAATATTTTTGTCTCCTTTGTTTAACTGGGTTCTCTTTATCTACTTTTAGGACTTATGTGAAAATCTGATGATGTTTTAGGTCATATTTATGCAGAAATATAGAAAATTCTAAAGGGTTCACAAACTTTCAAGCACCACTGTGTGTATTTATATATATATATATATATATATATATATATATATATATATATATATATATATATATGGGTGTGTATCTATGCTTCTAATTGGCGTAGACATGACTCAAAATAAAAGTATCTTCATTTCACTGAGCTTTGCCTTTTATGAAGTTTTGTGGGCATCACTAAATGCAAATTATACACATGGCTCACAATTTACTTTACTACTGTAGGTTGATATACTGAAATTTGAAAAACCTTGATTTTTTAATCATCAATCTCTGTTCTTTAAAGGTCAAATAATGGTTTTAGTAAGAAAAAAATGGATAAATTTAAATATTTTTAAAAAATTCAATAATTGTGAAAATATTTGCTGAACTGAAATACAACTCCAGGCAGCATGGTGGTGCAGTGGTTACCACTGTTGCCTCACAGCAAACAGGTCCTGGGTTCGAGCCCAGCGGCCAACAACGGCCTTTCTGTGTGGAGTTTGCATGCTCTCCCATGCCTGCATGGGTTTCCTCTAGGTTCTCTGGTTTCCTCCAAAGACATGTGGGTTAGGCTAATTGGTGGCTCTAAATTGACTGTAGGTGTGAATGGTTGTTTGTCTCTATATGTTAGCCCTGTGATGACCTTGTGCTTTGTTCAGGGTGTACCCTGCCTCTTGTCCATAGTCAGCTGGGATAGGCTTCTGTACAGGATAAGCAGCTACAGATAATGGATGGAAATACAACTCCAAATCAGAAAAATCTGGGATGGTAAAGTATTTACCAATTTATAATGTTGCCATTCTTTCCCAAAACACTTTAAATATATTTAGAGACACCATGTTATTTTGTCCCATTCTTCCTGCAAATAGGTCTTAAGGTGTGCAACAGTACAGGGCTGTCATTGTCATATTTTTAGTTTCAAAATTTGCCACACATTCTGGATTGGGGACAGAAGGGACAGGCACCCTCTTCTTCTGCAGCTATGTCTCTGTAATGTGTGCAGAATGTGGTTTTGCATTGTCTTGTTGAAATATCCCTGGAAAAAAATGTCATCTTGAAGGCAGCAAATGTTGCTCCAAAATCTCAGTGTACTTTTCTGCATCACAATAGTGTAAGTTACCTTTGCCAAGGGCACTGACACAACCACATACCATAACAGAGCCTGGCTTTTGGACTTGTTGCTGGTAACAGTCTGGATGGTCCTTTTCATCTTTGGTCTGGAGCATATCCCCTTCGGACACAAGGAAAAATGCTACAAGGAAAAATGCTATGGAACTTCATGAGTACAATTGTACACATTATGTTAAGGGTTAAGGTGCCCTTTTCTTCCAAAAAAGATGTTTACAGTGGTGCTTGAAAGTTTGTGAACCCTTTAGAATTTTCTATATTTCTGTATAAATAAGACCTAAAACATCATCAGATTTTCACACAAGTCCTAAAAGTAGATAAAGAGAACCCAGTTAAACAAATGAGACAAAAATATTATACTTGGTCATTTATTTATTGAGGAAAATGATCCAATATTACATATATGTGAGTGGCAAAAGTATGTGAACCTTTGCTTTCAGTATCTGGTGTGACCCCCTTGTGCAGCAATAACTGCAACTAAACGTTTCCGGTAACTGTTGATCAGTCCTGCACACCGGCTTGGAGGAATTTTAGCCCATTCCTCTGTACAGAACAGCTTCAACTCTGGGATGTTGGTGGGTTTCCTCACATGAACTGCTCACTTCAGGTCCTTCCACAACATTCCGATTGGATTAAGGTCAGGACTTTTGACTTGGCCATTCCAAAACATTAACTTCATTCTTCTTTAACCAATCTTTGGTAGAATGACTTGTGTGCTTAGGGTCATTGTCTTGCTGCATGACCCACTTTCTCTTGAGATTCAGTTCATGGACAGATGTCCTGACATTTTCCTTTAGAATTTGCTGGTATAATTCAGAATGCATTGTTCCATCAATGATGGGAAGCCGTCCTGGCACAGATGCAGCAAAACAGGCCCAAACCATGATACTACCACCACCATATTTCACAGATGGGATAAGGTTCTTATGCTGGAATGCAGCATTTTCCTTTCTCCAAACATAATGCTTCTCATTTAAACCAAAAAGTTCTATTTTGGTCTCATCCGTCCATGAAACATTTTTCCAATAGCCTTCTGGCTTGTCCACATGATCTTTAGCAAACTGCAGATGAGCAGCAATGTTCTTTTTGGAGAGCAGTGGCTTTCTCCTTGCAGCCCTGCTATGCACACCATTGTTGTTCAGTGTTCTCCTGATGGTGGACTCATGAACATTAACATTAGCCAATGTGAGAGAGGCCTTCAGTTGCTTAGAAGTTACCCTGGTGTCCTTTGTGACCTCACTGACTATTACACGCCTTGCTCTTGGAGTGATCTTTGTTGGTCGACCACTCCTGGGGAGGCTAACAATGGTCTTGAATTTCCTCCATTTGTACACAATCTGTCTGACTGTGGATTGGTGGAGTCCAAACTCTTTAGAGATGGTTTTGTAACCTTTCCCAGCCTGATGAGCATCAACAACACTTTTTCTGAGGTCCTCAGAAATCTCCTTTGTTCGTGCCATGATACACTTCCACAAACATGTGTTGTGAAGATCAGACTTTGATAGATCCCTGTTCTTTAAATAAAACAGGGTGCCCACTCACACCTGATTGTCACTCAATTGATTGAAAACAACTGACTCTAATTTCAGCTTCAAATTAACTGCTAATCCTAGAGGTTCACATACTTTTGCCACTCACAGATATGTAATATTGGATCATTTTCCTCAATAAATAAATGACCAAGTATAATATTTTTGTCTCATTTGTTTAACTGGGTTCTCTTTATCTACTTTTAGGACTTGTGTGAAAATCTGATGATGTTTTAGGTCATATTTATGCAGAAATACAGAAAATTCTAAAGGGTTCACAAACTTTCAAGCACCACTGTACATATCACACATTTCCATTATGTGAAAAACTTGGATTTTTTTATCATCAATCAATGTTCTTTAAAGGTCAAATAATGGTTTTAGTAAGAAAAAAAGGATATATTGAAATACAAAAAAAATCAATAATTATGAAAATATTTGCAAACTCCACACAGAAAGACTGCCATTGGCTGCTGGGCTCGAACCCAAGACCTGTTTGCTGTGAGGCAACAGTGGTAACCACTACACCACCATGCTGCCCAGAGTTGTATTTCATCTCATCTCATCTCATTATCTCTAGCCGCTTTATCCTTCTACAGGGTCGCAGGCAAGCTGGAGCCTATCCCAGCTGACTACGGGCGAAAGGCGGGGTACACCCTGGACAAGTCGCCAGGTCATCACAGGGCTGACACATAGACACAGACAACCATTCACACTCACATTCACACCTACGGTCAATTTAGAGTCACCAGTTAACCTAACCTGCATGTCTTTGGACTGTGGGGGAAACCGGAGCACCCGGAGGAAACCCACGCGGACACGGGGAGAACATGCAAACTCCACACAGAAAGGCCCTCGCCGGCCCCGGGGCTCGAACCCAGGACCTTCTTGCTGTGAGGCGACAGCGCTAACCACTACACCACCGTGCCGCCCTTGTATTTCATTTCAGCAAATATTTTCACAATAATTAATTTTTTTATTTTGTATTTCAATTTATCCATTTTTTTCTTACTAAAACCATTTTTTGACCTTTTAAAGAACAGAGATTGATGATAAAAAAAGAGAAGTCAAAGTCACTTCTGGACACAGTTAACATAAGGCTTCCTTTTTGCACAGTAAAGTTTTAACTGGTATTTGTGGATGTGACATTGTATTGCAATGCTTGATAAAGGTTTGCCAAAATAATCCCAAGCCCATGTGGTTATATCAGCTGTCGATGAATGATGGTTCTTGATGCATTACCGTTTGAGGGATGGGAGATCACAGGTCTTCAGCTTAGGCTTGTGCCTTTGCCCTTTATGTACTGGAATTCTTCCAGACTCCATGAATCATTAAGTAATATTATGCACAGAAGAGAGTGAAACATCCAAATCCCTTCATATCTTTCTTTGAGGAATGTTGTTTTTGTTTTTTTAAACATTTCAATAAATTTTCAGGGGTGGCACGGTGGTGTAGTGGTTAGCGCTGTTGCCTCACAGCAAGAAGGTCCGGGTTCGAGCCCTGTGGCCGGCGAGGGCCTTTCTGTGTGGAGTTTGCATGTTCTCCCCATGTCCGCGTGGGTTTCCTCTGGGTGCTCCAGTTTCCCCCACAGTCCAAAGACATGCAGGTTAGGTTAACTGGTGACTCTAAATTGACCATAGGTGTGAATGGTTGTCTGTGTCTATGTGTCAGCCCTGTGATGACCTGGCGACTTGTCCAGGGTGTACCCCGCCTTTCACCTGTAGTCAGCTGGGATAGGCTTCAGCTTGCCTGCGACCCTGTAGAACAGGATAAAGTGGCTACAGATAATGAGATGAATAATTTTTCATGCATTTGTTGACAAACTGGATATCCTCAGTCCATCTTTTCTCCTCAAAGTCTAGGCCTTTACTGGATACTGATTTTGTACCAGATCATGATTATAGTCACCTATTGATATCACCTATTTCAAATCACATCATTATTTAATTGTTTTACCTTATTACTAGCCCTAAATCGCCCCTGGTCCAACATTTTTTGGAATGTGTTGCAGGCCTGACATGCAGGAATGGATGTATATTAACAAATTAAATTAAGTTGACCAGACATAACAATAAATATCTTGGGTTTTTACTGTCTGCAATGAAGTACACATCAAAGTATATTTACAAATCTTTTTTTTTCATTTCCCATGCTGTCCCAATGTTTTCTGATTTGGAGTTGTATTTCTTATTACAAATGCATGTTTTAAGTTTTTACTTCATGCAGTAATATGTTTATAATGGTATGTTCACACCAAACATGGCAAAAGCAGTAAAACTTATCCTGCGAATGACACTGTTGAAGTTTGTGGATGCTCTGTGATGCAGATGAAACAGATGAAATTCAGAATGTTTCATCTTGCAAACATTATTTAAGAGGGCCACAAAGCAAACATATATGTCAACCAATATCTTTATGCCAACAAAACACATGAAAGCTTTTAAATGTGAAGGAAAGAAATTGAATGGTGAAAGAAAATGATAAACAATTAGGATTACATATTTGGTTAAGAGAAGAAAAAAAACTAATGACAAAAATTAGCTAATTAAAAGCCATTTGTGTGGTGCCTTTTGTGCTGACTGCACTTGATAAGTCAAATTTTACAATGCTATTTATGTATGTATGTATGTATGTATGTATGTATGTATGTATGTATGTATGTTCCACACGAACAAGGACACATCATAAATAATGAGGAAACTCACCACCTCAACTGTTAATTTCTCCTCCATTGTACTTGGGAATAGCTTGAATGCAACCAAAATTTACTTGGCTGTCTTCTCTGGTATTCTTTAGAGGAGAGCACTTCTAAATTCTGATTGGTTGCCGCTGAAGCACCAGACCTCAACTTTATTCTGATGCCCCCTTTGTCCAAAACGTGCCATCAGCAATCATGCTGCTGCTCACCACTAAGATACGCAAACTCTCATAGACAATGAATGACTTCCAGTTGTTTTGATGCTCTCATGCATTTGGTGTGAACATAGGGTAAGACTCCTTTGATCTGTAATCAATCAATGAATTGGTCATTAGTATTCATGTAAGAGTTTGTCCACTGTGTTGGAAAATATTAAATAACTACTACAGTGGTGCTTGAAAGTTTGTGAACCCTTTAGAATTTTCTATATTTCTGTATAAATAAGACCTAAAACATCATCAGATTTTCACACAAGTCCTAAAAGTAGATAAAGAGAACCCAGTTAAACAAATGAGACAAAAATATTATACTTGGTCATTTATTTATTGAGGAAAATGATCCAATATTACATATATGTGAGTGGCAAAAGTATGTGAACCTTTGCTTTCAGTATCTGGTGTGACCCCCTTGTGCAGCAATAACTGCAACTAAACGTTTCCGGTAACTGTTGATCAGTCCTGCACACCGGCTTGGAGGAATTTTAGCCCATTCCTCTGTACAGAACAGCTTCAACTCTGGGATGTTGGTGGGTTTCCTCACATGAACTGCTCACTTCAGGTCCTTCCACAACATTCCGATTGGATTAAGGTCAGGACTTTTGACTTGGACATTCTAAAACATTAACTTCATTCTTCTTTAACCATTCTTTGGTAGAATGACTTGTGTGCTTAGGGTCGTTGTCTTTCTGCATGACCCACTTTCTCTTGAGATTCAGTTCATGGACAGACGTCCTGACATTTTCCTTTAGAATTTGCTGGTATAATTCAGAATGCATTGTTCCATCAATGATGGGAAGCCGTCCTGGCACAGATGCAGCAAAACAGGCCCAAACCATGATACTACCACCACCATATTTCAAAGATGGGATAAGGTTCTTATGCTGGAATGCAGCATTTTCCTTTCTCCAAACATAATGCTTCTCATTTAAACCAAAAAGTTCTATTTTGGTCTCATCCATCCATGAAACATTTTTCCAATAGCCTTCTGGCTTGTCCACATGATCTTTAGCAAACTGCAGAT
The DNA here is from genome assembly GCF_027579695.1 of Neoarius graeffei. Taxonomy (NCBI): domain Eukaryota; kingdom Metazoa; phylum Chordata; class Actinopteri; order Siluriformes; family Ariidae; genus Neoarius; species Neoarius graeffei. The sequence continues at coordinate 62,261,031 of NC_083583.1, forward strand.
GAGCAGCAATGTTCTTTTTGGAGAGCAGTGGCTTTCTCCTTGCAGCCCTGCTATGCACACCATTGTTGTTCAGTGTTCTCCTGATGGTGGACTCATGAACATTAACATTAGCCAATGTGAGAGAGGCCTTCAGTTGCTTAGAAGTTACCCTGGCGTCCTTTGTGACCTCGCTGACTATTACACGCCTTGCTCTTGGAGTGATCTTTGTTGGTCGACCACTCCTGGGGAGGCTAACAATGGTCTTGAATTTCCTCCATTTGTACACAATCTGTCTGACTGTGGATTGGTGGAGTCCAAACTCTTTAGAGATGGTTTTGTAACCTTTCCCAGCCTGATGAGCATCAACAACACTTTTTCTGAGGTCCTCAGAAATCTCCTTTGTTCGTGCCATGATACACTTCCACAAACATGTGTTGTGAAGATCAGACTTTGATAGATCCCTGTTCTTTAAATAAAACAGGGTGCCCACTCACACCTGATTGTCACTCAATTGATTGAAAACAACTGACTCTAATTTCACCTTCAAATTAACTGCTAATCCTAGAGGTTCACATACTTTTGCCACTCACAGATATGTAATATTGGATCATTTTCCTCAATAAATAAATGACCAAGTATAATATTTTTGTCTCATTTGTTTAACTGGGTTCTCTTTATCTACTTTTAGGACTTGTGTGAAAATCTGATGATGTTTTAGGTCATATTTATGCAGAAATACAGAAAATTCTAAAGGGTTCACAAACTTTCAAGCACCACTGTACATAAAGTAATTACCAATTATAACTCATGTTCCTGCTATGTGTTTTAAATGCTGAGGGCAAGGCGCTAGTCTATGCATTTGTTTTGGAAATATTTACCAACAAATAAATTCCACTCAATGTCTGTTCATTTTAATGAGTTATGTGAGTCAGTGAACTTTGACCTTGCTGATGACTTAATTGAGCACTATCAACCAGTTGGAAAGTGCAAATGTTTACACATCTGGGCATCTAACAAACTGTTGTAAAGCTGTTGTGAAAAGTTCAAATAACAAGCATGATTGAATTTCATCTGTCCACACGTTACCTGAGTGTTACGTGAGTTCATGTTATGTGAATTAATTGTATTTTAAGTCAGAAATAAGGAGAAACTGTCAGAAATGAGTGTTCGTATTTTATAAAATACAGTCATAACCTTGAAATGTATTGTCGAATACTGTTGGTAAATGCCGGCTGCAATATGGTGCAATGTTGAGCATTCTCTTCAGATCTTCAAAATTCAGAGACGCTCACCTAAATTAGTTTTACTCTCATGCCAGTGATGAGAAGATGCTCCTGATGATGCACACTTGTTCTGAGTTTATTTTGGTAATTAATTCTTTGTTAATAACCTGAGTTGTCACGCCAGCACTGAGAAGCAGCTCCAGCGGGACTTCTGGATTGTGCTTCCTGGAGAGTGCACCTCACAGGCAGTGATAAACTCCTCTTCCCAACAGCCTGATCACTGATCACATACTCCTGATGATGCACACCTGTTCTGACTTTCTTTTGGTAATTAGTTCTTTGTTAAAAGCCTGAGGGATTTTTTGCACCTTTTTGTCTTGCATTTGTCATATTTCTGCTGCATTGCTCAGCCTGGTTTATCCTGGTATATGGTGGGAGTTTTGTGTTTTGCTCTTGTGAATAAAACTCTGCACCTGCATCCATCTCCTGCTCCTGTGCATCCTTGACATTTATAGTTTGGTTTGTTTGTTTTTCAATAAGACAGATATGTTTCCATTGCATATCACTGCTGTTTCTGTCACAATTGCCATCTCATTAGTATGTGAGTTTGCACAAGTTGAGTACAATTAAGTGCTAATGTGTAAAATATAGGTTACATAGAAACTGAGAGACATATAGTCTGTCTGTGTTACCTGATTTAGTTATTTTCTAGTCATTTTCACAATTCATTATAACAATGATAAAAAAAAAAATCTATAATTTTTTTTTTTTCTGCAGCCCATTTGGCTTGTCAATTGTCTGCATCTACTGAGAGCACACTTCATCTACCAATGACTTTCTAGGTCAGTCACAGATTCACCAGACAAACAACCACTCACACCTATGGGCAATGTAGAGTAGCCAGTTAACCTGACTGCATGTCTTTGGGCTACAGGGGAAACCGGAGTACCAGGAGGAAATCCACAAAGATGCAGGGAGAGCAATGCAACTACACACAGAAAGGCCCTAGTTGGCCATTGGGCTTGAACCCAGAAACTTCCAGCTGTGAGGCAACAGTGCTAACCAATGTGCCACCCATTATTATTATTATTAGTAGTAGTAGTAGTAGTAGTTGTTGTTGTTGTTGTTGTAAACCCAATTTTTAAAAATATGGGACACTGTGTAAACTATAAATAAAAACAGAATGCGATAATTTGCAAATCATGGAAACCCAATATTTCATTGAAAATAGTACAAAGATGTTGAAACTGAGAAATTTTACTGTTTTATAAAAAAATATATGCTCATTTTGAATTTGATGTCATCAACACATTTTAAAAAAATGTTGGGACAGGGGCATGTTGCATCACCTCTACTTTTAAGAACACTCAGTAAAAATTAGGAAACTGAGTACAAAGAGAACAGTACAAAAAGAGTACATTACCAATAGTACAAAAAGAACATATCAGCTGTTGAATCTAAGAAATTTTATTGTTTTTTGAAAAATATATGCTCATTTGGAATTTGATGTCAGCAACACATTTTGAAAAAGTTGGGATAGGGACATGTTTACTATTGTGTTGCATCACCAATTTTAACAACACTCTGTAAACGTTTGGGAACTGAGAAGACCAATTGCTGTCATTTTGAAAGAGAAATGTTGTCCCATTCTTGCCTGATATATAATTTCAGTTGCTCAACAGTTCAGGGTTTCCTTTGTCGTATTTTGTGCTTCAAAATGAACCAAATGTTTTAAATGGGAGACAGGTCTGGACTGCAGGCAGGCCAGTTTAGTACCCAGACTCATTTACTATGGAGCCATGCAGTTTTAATATCTGCAGAAAGTGGTTGGGCATTTTCTGGCTGAAAGAAGGAAAACCTTCCCTGAAAAAGATTTTGTCTGGATGGCAGCATTGCTCTGAAATGTGTATATATCATTCAGCATTAATGGTGCCTTCCCAGATTTACAAGCTACCCATGTCATGTGCACTAATGGACCTTCACATCATTACAGATGCTGGCTTTTGAACTGTGCACTGATAACAAGCTGGATGGTCCCTCTCCTCTTTAGCCTGGAGGACATGGTGTCCATGATTTCTAAATTAAATGAATTCATAAATTAATAAGACTTCTTCACTTTCACAATTTCATATGTAGTTTTTGTACTATTTTTAATTAAATACAGTGTTTCCATGATTTTTTCAAATATTCACATTCTGTTTTTATTGATGTTTTTACACAGTATCCCAACTTTTTTGGAATTGGGGGTGAAGGTTGTATTGAAATATAATAGCAATAACAATAAGTTTAAAATAAAACCTATAAATGCATTATAATTGTGTTACATTTGAAAAGTTTGTCCTATTATATTAGATTGGTTGAGAAAATGAAATTCTGAGTAAATCTGCTTTGTAGCACATTTTTAATGCTTTCTTACACAAAGATTTAATAGTAAGGGTTGTAAATACTATTCTCTGTGTTAAAATGAATTATGTAATGCTGTATAGCAGTGTAAAATAAATTTAAATAATCATATGTACAGAACCGGTAAGTGTTGTTTTTAATCTCTGTATTTCCAGCGAAGTGACATGACTCTCATGTCAATGGCAGATGCTGGATTTTTTTTTTCTTATTTTTTGTAAACTATATAGTGATTCAGTATGCCACAGGTCATTGCTGTAATCTCTATAACATGCAGTGGTGCTTGAAAGTTTGTGAATCCTTTAGAATTTTCTATATTTCTGCATAAATAAGACCTAAAACAGCATCAGATTTTCACACAAGTCCTAAGAGTAGATAAAGAGAACCCAGTTACACAAATGAGACAAAAATATTATACTTGGTCATTTATTTATTGGGGCGGCATGGTGGTGTAGTGGTTAGCACTGTCGCCTCACAGCAAGAAGGTCCGGGTTCAATTTCAAGAGAAGGTGGGTCATGCAGCAAGACAATGACATTAAGCACACAAGTCGTTCTACCAAAGAATAGTTAAAGAAGAATAAAGTTAATGTTCTGGAATGACCAAGTCAAAGTCCTGACCTTAATCCAATCGAACTGTTGTGGAAGGACCTAAAGTGAGCAGTTCATGTGAGGAAACCCACTAACATCCCAGAGTTGAAGCTGTTCTGTTGGGAGGAATGGGCTAAAATTCCTCCAAGCTAGTATGCAGGACTGATCAACAGTTACCGGAAACGTTTAGTTGCAGTTATTGCTGCACAAGGGGGTCACACCAGATACTGAAAGCAAAGGTTTACATACATGTAATATTGGATCATTTTCCTCAATAAATAAATGACCAAGTACAACCTCGATTCCAAAAAAGTTGGGACAAAGTACAAATAGTAAATAAAAACGGAATGCAATGATGTGGAAGTTTCAAAATTCCATATTTTATTCAGAATAGAACACAGATGACATATCAAATGTTTAAACTGAGAAAATGTATCATTTAAAGAGAAAAATTAGGTGATTTTAAATTTCATGACAACAACACATCTCAAAAAAGTTGGGACAAGGCCATGTTTACCATTGTGAGACATCCCCTTTTCTCTTCACAACAGTCTGTAAATGTCTGGGGACTGAGGAGACAAGTTGCTCAAGTTTAGGAATAGGAATGTTAACGCATTCTTGTCTAATGTAGGATTCTAGTTGCTCAACTGTCTTAGGTCTTTTTTGTCGTATCTTCCATTTTATGATGCGCCAAATGTTTTCTATGGGTGAAAGATTTGGACTGCAGGCTGGCCAGTTCAGTACCCGGACCCTTCTTCTACTCAACCATGATGCTGTAATTGATGCAGTATGTGGTTTGGCATTGTCATGTTCGAAAATGCAAGGTCTTCCCTGAAAGAGACGTCATCTGGATGGGAGCATATGTTGCTCTAGAACCTGGATATACCTTTCAGCATTGATTGTGTCTTTCCAGATGTGTATGCTGCCCATGCCACACACACTAATGCAACCCCATACCATCAGAGATGCGGGCTTCTGAACTGAGCACTGATAACAACTTGGGTCATCCTTCTCCTCTTTAGTCCGAATGACACGGCATCCCTGATTTCCATAAAGAACTTCAAATTTTGATTCGTCTGACCACAGAACTGTTTTCCACTTTGCCACAGTCCATTTTAAATGAGCCTTGGCCCAGAGAAGACGTCTGCGCTTCTGGATCATGTTTAGATACGGCTTCTTCTTTGAACTATAGAGTTTTAGCTGGCAATGGCAGATGGCACGGTGAATTCTGTTCACAAATAATGTTCTCTGGAAATATTCTTGAGCCCATTTTGTGATTTCCAATACAGAAGCATGCCTGTATGTGATGCAGTGACATCTAAGGGCCCGAAGATCACGGGCACCCAGGATGGTTTTCCGGCCTTGACCTTTACGCACAGAGATTCTTCCAGATTCTCTGAAACTTTTGATGATATTATGCACTGTAGATGATGATATGTTCAAACTCTTTGCAATTTTACACTGTCAAACTCCTTTCTGATATTGCTCCACTATTTGTCAGTGCAGAATTAGGGGGATTGGTGATCCTCTTCCCATCTTTACTTCTGAGAGCAGCTGCCACTCCAAGATGCTCTTTTTATACCCAGTCATGTTAATGACCTATTGCTAATTGACCTAATGAGTTGCAATTTGGTCCTCCAGCTGTTCCTTTTTTGTACCTTTAACTTTTCCAGCCTCTTATTGCCCCAGTCCCAACTTTTTTGAGATGTGTTGCTGTCATGAAATTTCAAAAGAGCCAATATTTGGCATGAAATTTCAAAATGTCTCACTTTCAACATTTGATATGTTGTCTATGTTCTATTGTGAATACAATATCAGTTTTTGAGATTTGTAATTTATTGCATTCTGTTTTTATTTACAATTTGTACTTTGTCCCAACTTTTTTGGAATCGGTTTTGGAAATATTTTTTGTCTCAATTATTTAACTAGGTTCTCTTTATCTACTTTTAGGACTTGTGTTAAAATCTGATTATGTTTTAGGTCATATTTATGCAGAAATATGGAAAATTCTAAAGGATTCACAAACTTTCAAGTACCACTGTATACTAGTGACCTCAGCCCTACAGCCAGACTGTCATATTCCTCTCATATTATTTAAGAGTATTGATAAGATAAAGTTAATCTTACAGACATTCAACAAACTAATTAATGTCAGTAACTTTAGAAAGTTAGCATACATCTATTACAGTACCTCAGCTGTTAGCATTAGCTAATGCTAAACAACCAAAGGAACACACAGCATAATTATTTTTTAAGTACTTGCATTTCCTTCATCTGCAGTTTTGACTGTTTGTATTAATCCCTCTTTCAGGACCTAGTTCGTTACCTGTCCTGCATTGGTTTCCCAGATTGATCAAGCAGTCAGACACAAAGTGGTTACCATACACTACCAGATGCTTGCAAGGGGGTAAAAAAGCTCATCCTTTGCAACAATAGTTTTCAAGCTGTGGATGGAGATACTCAGATGGGAGTGGAATAATTCTCATGAGCTCCTTGTGACACTGATGGGGAGCCAAATCTGAATGGTTTGTTGACATATTTTCTGAACTAGGTAGCCCAAAAGAAACTGACTGTGTTGTCCTATTTCAGTGTTTGGTGGATGGTAGACATTCCTAATCCCCAAATATTTGTGCACAAGCACTGAAAAAGTGAATTTTTCATGACAGGTCCCCTTTCATATCTGAATTAGATTACAAGACTCAATTGTGATACAGGGAGTCAGAATGACTTAAACTATGCTTCAACTAACAAATCACAAACGGTGTTTTTGAGAAGATTGTGATACATGAAAACAGGCACGAGAATACTTGAACCCATAACCTACTGAAAGCCTAATTTAGCCCCAGATTTACAAATAAATAGGTTGCATTACTATAATAGAATTTAGGAATGGTTGGGTCAGTCAGTAATTCTCTTACAGACCATGAACTACACATTGTTATTTTTTGCTTATTTACTCATTCTCCCTCCTGATTATTGTACTCAGTGTATTAGTCATTCCACTTAATTATACATTTAGAAAAGACTGTGGATGAAATAGTACAGTCAGTACTGACTTATTATGTGCTGTGGCTCATTCTTCATTCTTTTTAACTGAGTGATGTGTAAGAAGGTCTGTATTCTCAAAAATGGCTTACAACATTATAAATGCATGACAATGGAATATATATATATATATATATATATATATATATATATATATATATATATATATATATATATATGTGTGTGTGTGTGTGTGTGTGTGTGTGTGTGTGCAAGTCTACTTTAAAATCTTAATTCCTAACAAGTATGACCATTAACATTAACTACCTAGCTGTGTTGGTATTTGCATCTGTATATGCTTTTTATTATTTTTATTTATTTATTTTTACAGTTCAGTAAATGTGGCAGTGGGGGCGTGGTCAAGTGTCCATTTGTGAATGGAGGGAGGGGCCAGGGAAGGTGATTGGCAAAGTCATTACACCTGTTGTCAGTTAATGTTGTGCGTGTCTGTTGCAGTGATGGACGCAGCAAAGAAAAGGAGGGAGAGAGCGAAGAGGGATATCTCTCGACCAGAGCACCTGTGTGTGTGTGTATGTGTGTGTGTGTGCAAATGAGTTGACTAAACACTGAAAAGCAGTAAGGAACAAGAGAACAAAAATAAAGCCTGTGTTGACTCCATTCCCAGCTTGTTCATGGTTCAGTATTCCTCCCATGTTAGAGTCATACTACTGTAGGTGCAATAGGCTTATCAAATCAGTCTCATGTAAAAAGGGATCGGTCTCATAAATTCATTAATCATTAATTCAAGTGTTTAATAGTTTATAGCTAAACTATTAAAATCAATGGAATAACTTAGTGGTGATGTTGCTATAGTTTTAGTGAGTATTGCAGCTCTAATGTAATATGTTTGCTCTAGATCTTGGGTGGCCAACCCGCGGCTCGCGAGCCTCATGCGGCTCTTTGCCCGGTGTCATGCGGCTCTTACGTTCATATCGAAGTTTGTGTTTGTGGGTTTTTTTTATGTGCGTGTGCGCTTTGCTTGAGTTCAGTATGGTATTTTCGTCAAATACATCTTCGCTTTGCTTGGGTATATTACGGTATTTTCAGGTCATGTCAAATGCGCATGTGCGTGAGATAATCGCTAAGTTTTTGGGCAAGGTGTATCTTGTGTCAAGTAGCCTCTCAAAATGGCAATGAAAAAATGCACAGCAAAACGAAAATATGAAGACAAACATAGGACATTTTTAACAGAGTGGGAGAGTTTATACTTTTTTGTTGAACGTAATGGCAAGCCATTCTGCCTTATATGTCAGTCACCATTAGCTCATTTCAAAGCTTCCCGCCTCCCTGAATAAGCAAGGAGCCAGATATGCAACACTAATTGAAAACCTGCACGAAAGCTTTGTAACCCGGTTCCGTGATATACAGCTGAAAAGGCCACAGATTACGTTCCTCATCGACCCATTCAATGCGGAGATGGACTGTTTGAAAGCCCTGCTTGTCACAGATGAGGCTGCGGCTGAGTTGGAGATGATCGATTTTCGTGAGGAAGACCAACTGAAACCTGTTTTAAGGGAAGGCACCATTGAGTTTTGGAAAAGTGTGCCATTGGAAAAATACCCGAATGTGAAACAGGCCGCGCTTAAGATACTGTCAATGTTTGGGTCAACATACGTCTGCGAGTCTGTGTTCTCTACCATGAAACACGTGAAGTCAAAGCATCGTTCTGTTCTGACTGACACCCATGTGAAAGAACTGCTTCGAGTGGCAACGACAGAATACAAGCCAGATTTCAAGAGGATTGTTCAAGGCAAGGAATGTCAGAAGTCCCACTAAGCAGCATGCATAGTAAGTGCACACAATATTGATTGCTGTAAATGACTGGCCTGTGGTATTAGTACTGACTGAAGGAGTAAATTTCTCTCATGTTGGCATGTGACATTTACTATTAATCTGGCTGAGCAGAGGTGTGTGTGTGTGTGTGTGTGTGTGTGTGTGTGTGTGTGTGTGTGTGTGAGAGAGAGGAAGGGATGGGTGATGTTCGTGTGCCCATGTGTATGATGTGGCTCTTTGCGGTAATACAGTAAAAAATGTGGCTCTTGGTCTCCAACTGGTTGGCCACCCCTGCTCTAGATCTATAGCATTCATATTACAACCAAATGGGTGAAGGCAATTAAAGTACTTGTTTGGCAGAGGTTGGCACTCAGTGAATGTTGTAGCAATAGACAGGACGCAGTTTATTCCAAAGATACCATTTACTGAAACAGCTGACATGAATTAGCAAACTAATACTGATCAGATATAGCAACAATAGCAGCCAAGGAATAATTCAATATAAATGTTGATACAATGTATACAAATAAGAATCAGTAGTGTATATGATGATAAGTAAGGCACTAATGGTGATCAGAAGTAATAAGCTATATGCAAGTGTTACAGTGTGGGGGCGAGTGGATGTTCAAATGTGAGAGGGAAATCACGTGTTTATGTGTGTCTGTGTGAGAGTGTGTGTATGAGTAGGTGTGTGTGTAAGTGTGTGTGTGGGTGTATGGAATGTGAACGGAATGTGCGAGCCTTGTGCTAGGCCTCGCCAAGAGGGGGATGGTCAACAAGGAGAGCGCGCACACGAGAGAGAGAGAGAGAGAGAGAGAGCATGCATGATCTAACTAAATACAGATAGTAAACAAAGCAAATCAAACAACACGCAGTCTAAGACCGACTTTCATGTGAATCAAAATGTGTACATTTAAACAATAAATTAATTCAAATAAACAACACTTTTCACATTAACTAGCCACAACTAAGACTAACAATTGCCCAGATGTCAGCCTTACTTGAGATCGCTCTTGTTTGGCAACTGAAAGTGTGCCATCTGTTATCCGAAGACAGTGCAGAGTGCAGGTCCAGGGAGAAAACAGTTCTGTTCCTTCACTTTTACAGCTCATCAGCTGAAGATCTTCGGTGTCCCGTCAGTCATCCGATGATCTGGAAGGAATCTTGTTTGTAGTTCATCGACTTTGCGAAAGGTCACCTTTCCTCTTTAAAATACTGCGTGGGCTGCAGTAACTAACTGGTTCAGTTATTATTACAACTATGCAAAGATCAAATACATTGAACTTTGGCTTAAGGTCCGGTATCAATAGCTCATTCTTTGTCCTTTGTTCTCCTGTAGCACAGATGCAACGGCGTCTCTGTTTCACACGTGGAAACCCACTGCCAGAGAGAAAGAATTTTGATTTCACTGTGGGTTTAAAGCACAGTCATGACGTCACTGTATTTAGTATCTGGTATCATCTCTGTATCCAATACCATTACAGACAGTCAGAAGAATGGGTGGAGATAGAACATGGCATCGAGTACAAGGATTGGTGTATTCAATGCTGCACAGTGAAAGGGAGAAGATGGTTCATAAAGTGAAGCAAGGAATTGGTTACTGTGGCTATGGCATGCCAGTCCATCCCTACACTACAGTGGTACCGAAACCCAGGATACTGAAGGGAACCACCTCATAGAGTCCCCTCCACTTCAGGATGTCATTCATGCTCTTGCTGCTGCCCAACAGAGCCAGCACCAAGCACTGATCGCCCTCTGGAAGGAGCAAGAATATCGCTTCGAAGGGTTGCTGCTGGCCCAGCTGGAAGATTGCCAGGCATTCCAGCACCTGCTCACGTCAGTGGGGATCTCGACTGCCACCTCAGTGGACCCAAATCCATGTCATGCTAATGAAGATGATGCTGCATGATGATCCAGAATGTTCATTGCCTTCTTTGAGCAAGCAGCCAAAGTGTGGGGGTGGCTGGTCGAGCAACACATAGCCCAGTTACTACCATTGCTGTCCAGAAAGGCCCAACTTGCCTTGCAACACCTCCCCACCAACAGTCGGCTCGATTACACTGACTTGAAGCAAGCTATCCTGCAGCATGTCGGCTGCTCCCCAGAACAACATCACCAGCACTTCTGGACATTGACGTTGGAAGAAGTCAGCCTTTCGTGTTTGGCCAACAACTCCAGGATGCCTGCAGGCAGTGGCTGAGGGAGGATGACTGTGACACTGAGGGGATCATCGGTGTGATGGTGCTGGGACAGTTTATTGTGCAGCTGCCAGAAGGGACAGTGGATTGGGTCCAGTGCCACTGCCCAGCATTGCTGGATTGAGCCATCGAGTTGGCAGAGGAACATTTGGCAGTAGTTCCAGGCAGATGTTCCACCTCTTCTCTATCTCTCTCTCTCTCTCTCTCCTTCTTCCTATCTCACCTCTCCCCATCCCTGCTCCGTTCCCCCACCATGGATATGAGGGCTGGCCCCTCCATGGCCAGCTCACCACACCCATGGTGTCCCCCTCCCTTCTTTCCCTTTGGTGTCTGTGTCTTCTCCCCTCCAGGTGAGTGATCCCCATATTGCTGGTGCAGAGGTGAAGCCTGGGCCAATATACTGGCGCTGCAGGGAACCCAGGCATCTCCAGGGCCAGTGCTCTGCAATGGAGGTGGGAGAAGTGATCTGGATCCCCGATGCACCAGAGACCACCCTTGATCAGGCCGCAGCATATCGCATACCAGTGAGTATTCAACAGGATACATATCATGCGATGGTGGATTCTGACTGTAATCAGACCTCAAAGGACTGGAAGCCAGAGGTTTAAGCTGTGATACATGAAAGGTAGGGTGAACATGTCGCATGGTAAGTGGTAATGCCAGTCTAATGGAACATGAGTTGATTACCTTCTTGATGAGGAAGGGTCCAAGGAACCTGGGTGCCAGCTTGCGAGAGACGGCCATGAGTGGCAGGTGGCATGTGGAGAGCATAACTCGTTGACCCACTCAGTAGGTGGGTGCCTTGGAGTGACATTTGTCAGCCTGCTTCTTGTATGCGAGTGCAGAGCGAATGAGTCTTCTCTGGGCCAATGCCCACGTCCTCCTGCAGCAGTGTATAAAGGCCTGGGCTGATGGTATGGCGACCTCCTCCTCCTGGCTGGGGAACAGTGGTGGTTGGTACCCTAGTGATCACTGGAATGGAGAGAGATCTGTGGCAGAGGAGAGTGTTATGTGCGTATTCGATCCAAGGTAGGTACTTGCTCCAAGAACTGGCATCCCTGGATGCCATGCACCTGAGTGCAACCTCCAAAGCCTGGTTAGCCCGTGCTGCCTGGCCGTTGGTCTGTGGGTGGAAACCTGAGGAGAGACTACAGGTGGCCCCGATGAGTTTGCAGAAGGCTCTCCAGAACTGTGCAGTGAACTGAGGACCCCGGTCAGAAACTATGTCGGTAGGCAAACCATGTATGCGGAAAACATGGTGGATGAGTAGTTCTGCAGTCTCTTTGGCTGAGGGGAGCTTGGGCAGAGGAATGAAATGGACGGTCTTAGAAAAATGGTCAATGACAGTGAGGATGCATGTGTTGCCACCTGAGTTGGGGAGTCCTGTGATGAAGTCCATGGCGATGCGTGACCAAGGTCGATGCAGAGTAGGAAGGGGTCTTAGTAAGCCGGCAGGGGGTTGATTGGCTGTCTTGTTTCGGGAGCATGTGTTGCAGGCTGCCATGAACTCCTGGATGTCCTCCTTGATGGATGGCCACCAAAAGCACTGCTGGATGAGAGCCAGGGTTCGGGCGGCTCCCAGATGACAGGCCAGCTTGGAGCCATGACCCCACTGCAGCACCTGAGTTCACACATGACAGGGAACAAACAGATGGTTACGAGGAATATTGTTGGAGTTACCTTCACCAGGGTCCTGCTCCAGGGCCTTCTGCATGAGCATCTCAACCTCTAGAATTGAAACTCCCACCAGGCAGTGTGGAGGAAGGATAGTCTTGGGTAGCTTGGACTCCTCTTGGTGGGAAGAGAACATCCTGGACAGGGCATTGGGTTTGCCATTCTTGGAGCCTGGGTGGTAGGAGAGCATGAAGTTGAATTGGGAGAAGAAGAGAGACCAACGGGCTTGACGGGAGTTGAGACATTTGGCAGACTTGAGGTACTCCAGGTTTTTATGGTTGGTCCAGACTAGGAACAGGAGGTCAGACCCCTCGAGCCAGTGTCTCCACTCCTCCAAGGCTAGTTTCATGGCCAGTAGTTCGCGGTCGCCGATGTCGTAGTTTCGTTTGGCTGGGGATAGCCGGCAGGAGAAGAAAGAGCATGGGTGAACCTTGTTATTGGCCCTCTGGGATAGGATGGCTCTGACCCCTGACTTGGAGGCATCGACTTTGACGATAAACTGCTTGGTAGAATCAGGTATGGTGAGAATGGGTGCTGTGGTAAACCTGTGCTTGAGACTGGAAAAGGCTTTCTCTGCTTCCTTCCCCCATTTGGTCTTGGTCAAGGTCAGGGCTGAGAGAGGTCTGGCCACCATGCTGAAGTTGCGGATGAAACACCTGTAAAAGTTGGTGAACCCCAAGAAGTGCTGGAGCTCTCAACTCAAAGATGGGGTGGGACAGTCAGTGACTGCCTCCAGCTTGAGGGGGTCTATCTGGATCTTGGCTGGTGAAATGATGAACCCCAGGAACAAGACAGAGCCTTGGTGGAACTTGCTCTTCTCTGCCTTAACAAACAGCTTATTCTCCAGCAGGCATTGAAGAACCTGCCGGACGTGACCCCAATGTTCCTCCAGGGAGCGAGAGAAAATCAAGATATCATCCAGGTAAAAAAAGACAAAGGTGTTAAGAAAGTCCCTCAAGACATCATTAACTAATGCCTGGAATACCGCGGGCACGTTAGTCAGGCCGAAAGGGACTACGAGGTACTCCTAGTGGCCTGTGGTGGTGTTGAAGGCTGTCTTCCACTCGTCCCCTTCTCTGATTCTAACTAGGTGCTAGGCATTATGTAAGTCCAGTTTAGTGAACACCTTAGCTCCCTGGAGTAGTTCGAAGGCTGTAGTCATGAGCAGTAGTGGGTAGTGGTTCTTGACCATGATGGTGTTGAGACCTCGATAATCAATGCAGGAGCGGCATGACTTGTCTTTGTTCTCCATGAAGAAGAATCCTGCCTCTGCTGGGGAGGAGGAAGGGCGGATGATCCCAGCTGCCAGAGACTCAGTGATGTATTTCTCCATGGCTTGTCTCTCGGCAGGGGAAAGAGAGTAGAGACATCCCTTGGGTGGTGCCATCCCTGGCAGGAGGTCAATACCGCAGTCATAGGGCCTATGAGGGGGAAGGGACACTGCTCGGGTCTTACTGAAGACAGGCTTGAGGTCCAGATATTCCAGAGTCACATGAGAAAGGTTGGAAAACTCGCTGGCTGAGGGCTGAGGTAATTTGGTGGGAGGCAGAGCAGAGTTCAGGCAGGAGGCCAGGCAGGAAGGACTCCAGCCTAAGATGGTGTGGTCAGTCCAGTTTTAAGTGTGGGTTGTGCTTCATCAACCAGGGTAATCCAAGAATAATGGGAACGTGAGGATTGTTCATGATGTGAAGTTGTATAGTTTTGGAGTAATTGCCTGAAATCCTTAGGGTGAGTGGGGTGGTGAGGTGAGTGATGGTGGTCAAGCCAGTGCCATTGAGTGTCAGGATGGTGAGAGGGACATCGAGGGCGAGTAACGGGATTCCAAGATCCTTGGCGGTGGTGAAGCAGATCAGGTTCCTGTCTGCCCCTGAGTCGATGAGCGCCTGAAGATGGTGATGCCAGTTGTTGAGAGTGATGATAACAGGGAGCAATGTTCAGTTGGCAGGGGACTGGTTCCGAGTATTGCCCACCAGGGCCCCTCGATTCACTGGTGGGCTCGTCTTTTTAGTGGGCAGGCTCGGCAGATGTGTCCCTGCTGACAGCAGTAGAAGCAAGCCCCCATGCTCTGTCAGTGCAGTCGTTCCTCTGCTGACACCCATACCCGATATACCTGCATGGGTTCGATGGACGAGGTGGGTGGTGGAGAGGGGTTGAAGTTGAGGTGGCTCCTCTCTCTCCCCCATTGTTGAACCCATGCATCAATGTGATTGGCAAGGTCTATCAGGCTGGAGAGGTCCGACGGCAATTCCCACGAGACGAGTTCATCCTTGATGGTGTCAGATAAGCCATGTAGGAATGCGTCGACCAGGGCACTCTTGTTCCAACTGCATGATGCTGCCAACATCCGGAACTCGATGGCATAATCCAAGGTAGATCGGGACCCCTGCCGCAGCTCCATGAGCTCTCTTGCCACCTCCCAGCCAGACAGAGACCAGTTGAATGTTCACCTCATTTCCTCAGAGAATTCCTTGAAGCTGGAACAATAGGGTGCGTTGGCATCCCAGACCACCATCCCCCATTCCCTGGCCTTGCTGGTGAGAAGCGTGATGGTATAGGCTACCTGGGAGCATTCTGTGGGGAAAGCCAGAGGTTGAAGCTCCAAGATCAGTGAACACTGAGACAAAAAAGATCTGCAGGTACCTGGTTCTCCACTGTAGGGTTGAGGTGAAGGGAGTCTTGGTTCGTGGAGAGCAGCGGTGGTGGGAGGTGAAGAAAGAGATGGCTGGGCAGAGGTAGGCACAGCTTGGGAGTGCTGGAGTTGTGTGGCTAGGAGGTTGAGTGAGTCGGACAGGGTGGCCAGGTTCTGGGTGATCTGTCTAAGCTCCTGTTGGTGGGTCCCAAGGAGGGCTCCTTGCTGCTGCATAGCTGTTCTCAGATGGTTAAGTTCTGCTGGATCCATGTTGGCCAGAATGTACTGTTATGAATGACGAGATGTGGCCAGTTAGGATCCAAAAGCAGAAACACAAATCAGAAAATCCAATGAATAAAAAAAGATATAATTGATGTCCAAAAAAGTAAATGAACAAAATTGGCAAAATAGTCCAGACAAAAACGAGGTAGGCAAAGACAAAATGCTTGTATGAAAAAACATGAAAAATAGTCCTGACAAAAACTGGAGACAAAAAATGTGGCACAAAAAACATGAAGAAAAGACAAAATGTGAGTGCAAAAAAACTGTGGCAAAGACTTGGCAAAAAAGAGAGCAAAAATCCAGGAAGCAATAATGGCACAGAGACTACTTGAAAAACAGACAAGACATTTTGGCAAAGTCCCCTTCTGAGAATGGCCTATTTATACACAGCAGAGTAGACCAGGAAGTGAATGCCAGCAAGATGGAAGTCCCGTCCCAGATCTGGATTGCGCTGAGCTGGGAGATAATAAATCTCCGGGGTGGAAGTCCAGGGCGGATCATGACAATGGTGGGATTCCAGTGTAGCATTGACTGGGGAAGCCATTTCCAAGCTGTTCACATCAGCACCACATCAGGGAAATACAAGGAGCAGGGAGCAGTCCATCCCTCCTCCCTTTCTTGGGGATTCCCTCGTGGATTTCTCATGAGAACAAATGTGAGAAGAGACTCTGCATCATGCCAACTATCGGTATCATCATTGATGTGGGGATGTCCATCGGTGGTGTGCCATGAATACCAACTAATAAATCCAGCGGTCACTCCAAAAGCACCCTAGTGCTCTCTCCTTCTAATCAAGACCCCCTTCAAGAGAATTGGCATGGATCTCATCAGGCCATTAGATCAGTTGGCATGGGAATATTACTTTATTTTAAGTCAAATTAATTTTTATAGTGCTTTTAACAATATATATTGTCGCAAAGCAGCTTTACAGAATTTGAATGACTCTAAACATGAGATAATTTTATCCCTAATCTATGCCTAATGAGCAAGCCTGTGGCGACGGTGGCAAGAAAAAACTCCCTCAGGCGACATGAGGAAGAAACCTCGAGAGGAACCAGATTCAAAAGGGAATCCATCCTCATTTGGGCAACAACAGACAACATGACTATAACATTAACAGTTTTAACATGAAGTCAGTTTCGTTGATGTTATAACTTTTCATTGATGGAAACTTGAGTGCAAAACTGTTCATGACAACTGCAGTCCTAAAGTTAGCAAGTCAATTGTAGTCCTCAGCCATAAAAGCATTACTATAAGTGTCCAGAGCATCTTCCAAGTGTGACTTTCAACTGTCCATATGGGGTCGTCCTCCACAGGAGTGATGGGATGAGACTCCAGCCAGACGTAGGGAGCAGAAGAGATCAGCATCTCAATCTCAGGATTGACATGTAACTCAGAGGGACAGATGGGGGGAGAAAATACAGGTTGATAGGTATGCCCAATGTCACCTTATTATACATTATACAAACATTATACAAACAGTATACATTTTGTGCTGAGTGCAAGCAGGGACTCCAGCAAAACTAACTATGACAGCATAACTAAAAGGGGAGAGCCAGAAGGTAGCACAGGCAGGAGGGAGCCCTGGGACATAAAGCAGCCAGCAACTACACCGTCAACAAACGAGTGAGCAAGCAAGTGGGGGACTGACAGCATCCATACATCCCAGTTTACCAAAACACTCTATGTCTGAGGACCCTCCTTTACCTCATAAACAATATTAACAAAAGGCTTGACTAAACAGATATGTTTTCAGCCTAGACTTAAACACTGAGACTGTGTCTGATTTCCAAACACTACTTGGAAGTCTGTTCCATAACTGTGGGGCTTTGTAAGAAAAGGCTCTGCCCCCTGATGTAGCCTTCACTATACGAGATATCAGCAGATAGCTTGCACCTTTTGATCTAAGTAGGCATGGCGGGTCATAAAGGAGCAGAAGTTCACTCAGGTACTGTGGTGCAAGACCATTCAGTGCTTTAAAGATAAATAGTAGTATTTTATAAACAATACAAAATATGATTGGGAGCCAGTGCAGTGTGGATTAGACAGGGGTGATGTGATCATATTTTCTAGTTCTAAGGACTCTTGCTGCTGCATTTTGAACTAATTGGAGCTTGTTTATGAACTTATTGGAACATCCAGACAGTAAGGCATTACAGTAATCCAACCTGGAGGTAACAAAAGCATGAACTAGTTTAAATTTATTATCTTAGCAATATTTCTGAGATGAAAGAAAGCTATCCGAGTAATGTTATCGATATGAGATTCAAATGAAAGACTGGGGTCAATAATCACCCCAAGGTCTTTTACTGCTGCATGTGAAGAAACAGAAAGGTCATCCAGAGTTACTATGTAATCAGAAACTTACTTCTAGCTGCATGTGGTCCTAGTACAAGTACTTCTGTCTTGTCAGAGTTAAGCAGAAGGAAGTTAATAAGCATCCAGTGTCTAATGTCTTTTACACATTCCTCAATTCTATTTAGCTGGTGTCTCTCATCTGGTTTTGCAGAAACATACAACTGTGTGTCATCAGCATAACAGTGGAAAATAATACAATGTTTATAAATAATATCACCCAGAGGTTGCATATATAAAGAAAAAAACAGTGGACCCAAGACAGAACCTTGTGGAACACCAAACTTTACCTCAGTATGTCTAGAAAAATCACCATTTACATCAACATACTGATAGTGATCAGTTAAATAAGACCTGAGCCAGTAGAGGGTCGTTCCCTTAACTCCCATAATATTTTCTAGTCTATCCAGAAGAATTGAATGATCAGTGGTATCAAATGCTGCACTAAGGTCAAGCAACACAGGCAGAGAGACACAGCCCTGATCAGAAGACAACAGTAGGTCTTTAACTACTTTAACCAGTGCTGTCTCTGTGTTATGATGAGGTCTAAATCCTGACTGATGCATTTCATGGATGTTATTACTATGTAATATGAGCATAACTGCTGTGTGACAGCTTTTTCAAGGATCTTGGAGATAAATGGGAGGTTTGATATTGGCCGATAATTGGACAGCTGACAGTGATCAAGGTCAGGTTTTTTAATCAGGGGTTTGATAACTGCTAATTTAAAGGATTTGGGTATATAGCCCTGGACCCTTTCCAGTTTGCATATCAGTCCAACCGTTTGACTGATGACGCCATCTCCACTGCCCTCCACTCAGCCCTCACCCACCTGGAGACAAAAGACTCGTATGTCAGAATGCTGTTCATAGACTTTAGCTCAGCATTCAACACATTCATTCCTCAGCAGCTCATTCATAAACTGGACCAGCTGGGACTCAACACCTCCCTGTGCAACTGGCTGCTGGACTTCCTGACGGGGAGACCACAGGCTGTACGGGTCGTCAGCAACTCCTCCAGCACCATCACATTGAACACAGGGGCCCCCCAAGGATGTATGCTGAGCCCCCTCCTCTTCACTCTGCTGACCCACGACTGCACACCAACATACAACTCATCATTAAGTTTGCGGATGACACGACTGTGGTGGGTCTCATCAACAATGCCGATGAGACAGTCTACAGGAGTGAGGTGAGCCACTTGGCCATGTGGTGCAAGGACAACAATCTCCGTCTGAACGTGGAGAAGACGAAGGAGATTGTTGTGGACTTCAGGAGAGAGCACACCCAGCATGCTCCACTATCTATCGATGGTGTTGCAGTGGAGAGGGTGAGCAGCACCAAGTTTCTGGTTGTGCACATCTCTGAAGACCTGTCCTGGAGCAACAACACCACATCACTGGCCAAAAAAGCCCAACAGCCTCTGTACTTACTCGGCAAACTGAGGAGAGCAAGAGTCCCGGCCCCCATCATGCACACATTCTACAGAGGCACCATCGAGAACATCCTGACCAGCTGCATCACCATGTGGTACAGTGCCTGCACAGTGTCCTGCTGCAAGACTCTGCAGCGCATCGTGAGAGCAGCTGAGAGGATCATTGGTGTCTCTCTCCCTTCTCTAATGAATATTTATAACTCCCGTCTTACCCGCAAAGCCATCAGTATTGCAGGTGACCCCACCTACCCATCTCACAGCCTCTTCAGTCTGCTGCTGTTGGGGAGGAGACTGCGGAGTCTCCGGGCCAAAACCAGCAGGCTCAAGGACAGTTTCTTTCACCAGGCGGTCAGGAAGCTCAACCCCCTCCCTGTTCTGCCTCTCCTCCCCCCTCTGCCCCCTGCCACAGATTCTGCTCGCACACCCCCCTGCCCCCCCTTCAGCATCTGACATGTCACCCTCACAGTTTCCCCCCACAACACACACACACACACACACACACACTCTCTCTCAACGTTCATTAATACACTGAACTCAGGGACTGCACATTTCACTTTACCTCGCTCATTTGCACTATTCCGCACTACCTCACCTTAAGAGCTATTAGTTTATTGTTTATACTGCTTATTTCATATTTACCTGCTATACCTCAAGTGCCATTGACTGTTTATTTGCATCAATTTATGTGTGTGTGTGTGTGTGTATATATATAGAGAGAGAGTGTTTAGTCTATGTCTAGTTCGTATCTAGAGTGTTTATACTGTTTTTTATATTGTTTATTTCAATTATTCTATTTTTATTTATTGCATTGCCTGTTTGCACCATGGGTCAGAGAGGACTGAAATTTCATCTGTGCTGTATGTCAAGCATGTATAGCATATTTGACAATAAAGTTGACTTGACTTAACTTGACTTGATAACTCTGGGAGCTCATTTATAAAGCTCTGTGCAGTAGTTGATGTGAATGTACATTTCATACAGTGGTGTTTTGAGGTGCATAAATTATTACTCAGACATATTTTGAATGAGATGATATAAAGATCTGAGATAACTTCAGACTGTGGAAGTGTGACTATATTTTATCTTTAACCTGAATGGTAATATTAGTTCGAGAGTGTGACCACCATTATGGTTCAGTCCTATGACACTCTGATTAATCCCTACTGAATCTAAAATGGACACAAATACTGTTTTCAAAGGGTCTTCTGGGTTATCAAAGTGAATATTAAAATCTCAGACAACTAAAGGTTTGTCTAAGGAAATAACCAGGTCTGAGATGAAATCTGCAAATTCAGAAAGAAACTCAGAATATGGCCCCGGGGGCCTGTAAATAATAAGTAATGGAATTAAGTGGGTAGACTTATTTTTCGAGGCTACATACATGATATGAGTATGAAGAACTTCAAATGAATTAAATTTATAACCAGGCTTGTGTGTTACACCTAGATAATCATTATAAATAACCACAATGCCTCCTCCTCTGCCAGATAGACGAGGCTGGTGTATATAACTGTATCCAGGAGGACTAGTTTCATTTAATGCTATATATTCATTTGGCTTAATCCATGTTTCAGTTAAACACAGTACATTAAACTCCTGATCAATAATAAGTTCATTAACCATTAGCGCTTTAGATGTAAGAGATCTAAGATTTAATAGCCCCACCTTTAGATCAAAGGTGCTGGCAGTGGCTGTACAGTCAGTATGGTCTAATTTTATATTGATTAGTTTACTGGAACAAACTCTCTGAATATTTCTACTTTTTTGTTGAGCTTAGGGAACAGACACAGTCTCGATGTAGTAGTGGACCCTGAGTGACAAATCTGTGCAGCTAGCAGACAGTTGGTTTAGCCTGTTCATCTGCTCCCTGGCCTTGGCTCTGGATTGTCAGAAGTAAACTAGACCTGTTCTGAGACTGCAAGAAATGAGAGCAGCACCTTCCCGAGTGGGATGGATACCATCCTGCCTTAACAGGCCAGCAGTGCCCTCAAAATTAGCCCAATCTATAAAGCCCACACTGTTTTCAGAGCACCACCTGGACAACCAACAGTTCAATGACCATAACCTGCTGTAAGCTATATCACCACACTGCATTGGGATGGGGCCAGAGCATACTACAGCATCAGACATTGCCTTTGCTAACTTAAACACCTCTACAAAGTTACTCTTAGTAACCTCAGACTGACGAAGGCATATATCATTAGCTCCTACATGGATAACTATCTTTGATAACCTGTGCTTGCCTAGGACCCTAAGATTACCTGCTATGTCTGGTGCTCTGGCTCCCAGTATACACCTGACTCAAACTGTTGGTGCCGCTAAAGGCCGAGCTAATTTCACGTGCTGTATGATAGAGTCCCCTATCAGCAGAGCTCTTTCAGATTTCTCAGCAGGTGCATCACTAAAGAGAGCAAACCTGTTCAACACATGAAGCAGAGAGGAATGGTGCTCCCGTAGGTGAGCCTCAGTGGTAGCTTTGGCTCTACGCTTATGCCGCCAAGTCGTCACCCATTCGCCCTGCTGTAAGGGTTCTAATGCCAGAGTTGGGGATTACTAATTCCACCTAGGGCATCCAGACTTTCCCCTACAGAAACTACACTCTTCTCATTCTCACTAGCCTTCTCTAAATCCTGGATACGCACTTCTAAAACTGCAATCTTCTTCATCAGAGATCTAACTAATCTGCACTTTTCACAAATAAAGCTGTCACTAGCAATGGAGGAAGAATGACTAAACATCCTGCACTCAGCACACTGAACAAGCTGAAGGTGTGCCATAATGAAAAGATTCATGTACCTTAACCAAAGATCTGTTGATATTAAAGCAGATCTGATGTGGATAGCCTCCGCTTGTGGTCATTACACAGGAGGAGAAAAAAGAAAGCTTCCGGTCTTGGCATTCTTCTGAAAAAAAAATGTGGAAAAAGGAAAGCAAAAGTGAAAGTACAATAAAAATTGAAAAGGATACTGGAAAATTATTTGTAGAGAAAATAAAAAAAAAGATTAGTGATTAACGCCAACACTCATGGAAAAAAAGACTCATCGCAAACAACTCAGAAACCAGGAAGTATGTCGCACAGAATGCGCATGCTCCAGTTTAGTCCTAGTGGATTATGCAATGCAATATCCAGAAGCAGTCCCGCCACGTAACATTTCTGCACATAATGTGGCAGAGGTGCTGTCATTCTCCGCCCCGGACATCCACTCCGGAGATTACGGATCTCTCACACCAGCGCCGATCCAGATCTGGGACAGGGATTCCTTCTCACCTGCATTCACTTCCTGGTTTTCACCGCTGCTTATTTGGTAAATACCCCGTTCTCAGACTCATACTTTGCCAGAACGTCTCATTTTGCTACTATAGCTGTTTCTGAGCCTCTCTTACTTCTCATGGTTTATCTCTCTAGCGATTTTCTCTTGTTCATTTTTTTTTTTTGCACTAAGGGTTATTTCTGGTTCATGCTTTTTTGCAATCAGGGTCTTTTCTTGTTCTGGGTTTTTTGTGCTAGCGTTTTTGTCTTTGCCTGTCTCATGCTTTTGTCAAGTTGTTTGTTCTCATTTTGCCCAGATTGTCCTGTTTGTTTCCCTTTTGCCACACCCTTTCTTCCCTGTATTAAATCATCTTATTTATTGGATTACAGTCTGTGTTCTGCTTTTAGATCCTACTCACCACATCTCACCCCCCATAACAGGTGGTGTTTAAAATTATCTCCCAAGTCGGGGTTCCCAAAGAAATTCTGACTGACCAAGGCACTACATTTATGTCATTTTCTGACATGTTCTCACCCCTTCCCAGCCGCACTCACCTCACAGAGCACCACATTAAGACTTCCCCAGGGGTGGTGGTGTGTAGCCACCCATACTACTTGCCGGAACACACACACACACACACACACACACACACACACACACACACACAAAAAGGTCATGCTTGAAATGGGAATAATTGAGGAGTCCCACAGTGACTGGAGCAGCCTGGTGGTCCTGGTCACCAAGATCCATTGGTCAGTCCGGTTCTGTGTGGACTATAGAAAAGTCAACGTGGTGTCTAAATTCGATGTGTACCCAATGCCTGATGTTAATGAGTTGCTCAATTAATTAGGCACTGCTTGCTTTTATTTGACACTGGATTTGACAAAGGGATATTGGCAGATCCCCTTGACTGCTCTATCCTGATAGAAAATGGCCTTTTCCACACCATTTGGCTTACACCAATTTGTCATGCCTCCTTTCAGGTTACTTGGTGCTCCCGCTACATTCCAGTAGCTCATGGACAAAATTCTCTGCCCCATGCTGCCTATGCTGTGGCTTACTTAGATGACATCTTTATGGAAATGATTGGCCACGGCACCTAGAACACCTTAGGACCATCCTGGAGTCACTGAGGTGTGCTGGCCTCATGGCTAACCTGAAAAAGTGTGTAATTGGGCGGGTGGAAGTATGGTATCTGTGTTTCCACTTGAGTGATGGGCAGGTGTGTCCCCAAATTGACAAGACTGCAGTGATTGTGGCCTGCATTGGATGGAGCTGTGCCAACAGGCCTTCAATAAGGTAAAAGCTGCACTGTGCATGCCTTCTCTCTCCTTTTTATTTTACAGACATGTCGGACAGAGGGCTGGGGCCTGTTTTGTCCCAGGAGGTGGAGGGCAAGGAACATCCAATGCTGTACATCAGCCGCAAGCTCTTGATGTGAGAAAGTAAGTACAGTGCCATAAGAAGAAGTGCCTGGCCATCAAGTGGGCAGTCCTCACCCTCCGGTACTACTTGCTGGGGCATGCTTTCACCCTCTGTTTGGACTGTGCACCACTCCAGTGGCTCCACCACATGAAAGATGCCAATGCACGGATTACCCATTGGTATATAGCCCTGCAGCCTTTTAAATTCAAGGTGGTCCACAGGCCAGGGGTGCAGATGGTGGTGGTGGACTTTCTGTCCCATCAGAGCAGGGAGTCCACTGCAGGCTTGACAGCTCCCCAGCAGTGGGGGTATGTGGCAGTGAGGGCATGGTCAAGTGTCAGTTTGTGAATGGAGGGCAGGTGAGTGGCAAAGTCATTACACGTGTTGTCAATTAATGTTGTGTGTGTCTGTTGCAGTGACGATGGAGCAAAGAAAAGGAGTGAGAGATGTAGCGGGTGCAAATAGGCACTGTGCCTTTAAGAGACAGGAGTTTCATGAATGCACTTGGATGTGCACGAGCAGTGGCAAAGATATAGAGAAAGACGGGATTGAGCACTCTGGTCTATGCGGTAGCTATGCTGTGCTGAAGACTAAATAAAGTAAAGTTTAGAGAACCGCATAAGTGAGTACATACGTTTGAAATCGGTAACACGGTTACTTTTATGTTTGTGTTTTCTTTGATAGTACGTGCACCGAAGTGGGCTGCCTTTAAGTTAACTTTTCCTATTAGCTTTACAAAGTGGCATGGAGATGCACAGATAGGCTACACAGATGAAGATGCCTAGAAGAGCGTAAAGGTGTGAGTCTAGTGCAATTGTTTATTGTCCAGGTCGCTTGAAGTAGTAGAAGTTTTATTTCGTCATAGTTTCATTTGGTTAAGTGAGTGCGACCCAGAGAGAGCTAACAGTGGAATCCCGCCACCCTCCTGTACTACAACGAGGTGCCACCATTTCAAGCTCAGCTTCCTTCTCCTGCAAGTAGAGCCTGCATTTGTTTCGCGAGCCTGCAGTTATAGCTACGAGAAGGTTTTCCCTGCCACCCACCAGACATCCACAACGTGATCTCTGCTGTTTGAGGGTAATATCAGTACATTGCACGTCCCCATTTATACTGACTAATACATGCGTACTTGCGCGGCCTGAACTGAAGCTACGCTCGTACACATACAAGCACACATGCCACTCGCATTTGGAGTGACACTGGACTGCTGCTAAGCATCTCCCATGCTCACACACCCGGACTGCAGCGAACTGAAGCTGCACTCGTTTACACACGTGCACACATTCACGTGCATACACTTGCACTTGGAGAGAGCCAGGACTACTTTTAGGTGCACTCTCCACGCAGACTTATGCCATGTACACACGTTGCTGGGTATTTTTAAAGCCAAACATTCCCCCCCCTCCGTTTATAAAAATGTTTTATCCACACCACCTCGTCTTCGAAAAAAATCCCTTCCACACATAACCGAACATCTGCGTTTTCAATCACATTCATAAGCATTCCAAACCTGTAGATGGCATTATTTCCCCAAATCCTCCCCCCTAATCACATTGCCTGTGCTCTTGGAGCAGTAGTTGGGCTTCTAAAATTAAACATGTAAATAGCACCTGCACAATAATTAACGCTTTCAAGGCACTACTCCGATCCATTACTCTTTAGCTAGCCGCACACTACGCTGATTTTCAGCGTACCGAGCCAACTGAAGTCGCGAGTCTGGCGTAAAGACTAATTTTCGATGGTACCGACTCATCTCACAGCTGATTCGAAAAACTAATCGGGAGCCAGACTGATCGGCGAGAGTCGCTAGCAATAGCCAATCATATCTTTCGCATATAACACGACATCATTAAACACAATTTCTAGCACGAGAAATACGTGTTGGTAGCACCTAATGCAGGTATATACTGTAATTCCATAGACTGAAGCTTTATCCATAGACACAGTGGGCTGGAAAGCCACTCTGCTCAAGTTGTGTGGCTGAATTCCAAATCGCTTTATCTCCCCTATATAAGTGCACTATTTAAGGTTGGAAATAATAGCTCATGCAGCCTAGATAGTGCGCTACATATTCCATGTTGTGTCATTTGTAATTCAGCCTGTAGCATCTTCAAGTGTTGGATTTAACAGTAACTATATCCAATAGCCAATCACAAAGCTATTAAGTTGTCACGTGTCGCTTCAATCACGACTGCACTCGTCAACAGTCGGGGGATATGTGCGTGCCCTGTCGGGAGTCGGCTCTGAAATGGGTCGGTTCGGTACCGCGTGGATCGCCGTAGTGTGCGGCTAGCTTAAGTCCATGCTTAATCTGGCTTCTGCAGTAAACAAAGGTCGCACGTTTGTTGTCATTTTTTTTGGCGCAGATTGTGACATTCTAAAACGCAAAACTCCGGTTATCTCTGTCTAAACGAAAAGGCATACACAGAGTTTTCAAAAATCTTCACTTTGCCCGGAGTTTTTTTTAAATATTCATTTTTGATGTGTTTTCATGTGGATGACAGGCCAAAACGTAGAAAAATATCTTCGATTTAGCAGATACCCCGACTACGTGTGGACGGGGTCTTAAACCGTGCCCGCCTAAGCATACTGCAACAGAGCTCACACAGGACATTCTCACTCATACTGACACTGTTTATTGCCCTTTTGAATGTTTGTGAAAAGAAGGATATAGCCTAATGTCTGGAAATTGATATTGTTTTGAGAAAGCAAATGTTTTTTTGTAAACTGGAAGATTATTTTGAATGCTACCTTGTCTTGAGTGAGAGACATCAAGGGGATGCCTTTTGTTTCATTGATATGGCTCATTGATATAAGTGAATGTCATTTGAGTTGAATGTTATATGTGAAGAGAATTCATTCAGTGAAGTTTATTTTGAAACTAGTTTAAAGTGTCACCTCCAATAAGTGTATGGTTAAAATGACCTGTGTTATGGTATGGCAAATGAAAGAAAGGTTTGGTTTACTGACAGTTGGCAGTAATACAGTCAACAGTAGAAATACTTCTTTGTTAAAGGAAATATTTATTTTTATTTTTTTTAATTAGCTTTCTAAAACAAAGCTCTGCTACAAAGGGGCTAAAGACCCCGTAATCATCTTCTTTAGTCATTCTGGTAATAAATGTTACCATTGTTTACTTACTTTAGCATCTTGGGCTACTTATCTGGGGTTAGGGGCGCCTCACCTGTTCAGCTGGATTGGGAAAGCAGGGAGTGGTGCCAAGTCGATTCAGTACTCACCTTTCACACACTACACACACTTCAGGCAGCCACTGGACATTCTACATATCCTGAAGCCCACTTTACCCTATCTAAGTAAGTCAGTGCCAGGGCCAGGCTGCTGAACAGGAGACAACCTGCTCATATTCTTGGACACTGAGGCTAAAGGCATTGGGTGAGGAGGACTTAGATCCTGTCCTGCTCAGCCCACCCCAGACTTAAGTATTTGGTAACCCCTACAAGGCGGCGGCAATACCCCCGACCGCCACAGAGAGCAAAGAGGAGGGTCTCTTCCAACCAGAGCACGTGTGTGTGTGTGTGTGTGTGTGTGTGTGTGTGTGTGTGTGTGTGTGTGTGTGTGTGAGACTAAACACTTAAAAGCAGTAAGGAAAAAGCCTGTGTTGACACCATTCCCCGCCTGTCCGCACTTCAGTATTCCTCCCATGCTGGAGTCATACTACAGTAAGATTAATTGATTCTCATGAAGAGTGGTTCTCAAATAGAAAAACAGAACCTTCTTGTTATGGTATACCCCTGAGTGCAATAAGATAGCTACACAAGAAAATTAAAATAATCACAGTTGCTCTTTGTCAGTTTGATAATGTAGCTTCAGCGGAGGTTGCTACTTATTCTTCATGACTACAGTGTAGCTATATGCTTTATTAAAAGTGTAGCTGTAGATTAGGTATTTTAAATCATGAGTAGCTTGTAGCTTGAGAAATTACAATTTCAAAGTAGTTTTCCCAACACTGATTGCAATGCAGAACCAACAATTATCACCTGATGGTGAACTCCCTCAACTTTTCCCAGTTGTCCATTGTTTAGTTATATAGCTCAGATTTACAATTTCATGTACTTTATGAAGTGTCTTTAGAGAAAAGGAAAGAGCAGCAAAGGGTCAGCATCAGCATTTTCTTCAAGGAACCATGCTGTGGTGCATGGAGAAACTCTTCTGCACCCTGGGGCACATTTTTGCTCCTGCACTTTGTTTCTATTAGTGATTTTATTTCATATCTCCTTCTTTTAGAAAATACTGCATCATCATATTGCCCCCTTCTCAGGGGAGATATTGTTTTAAATGATTGTGAGTCATTGGTTTAGAAGAAGGTGGAGTTGAAGTGCTCAGAGCCCTTGAGTGCAATATCACAATCCAGCTATTGACATGATACTGGACAAAGCTGCAATGTAGGAGCAAAGATGTACATCTGCAATAAAGAATGCTCACATGTCAAAGCTTTGTTTCACATCAGTAAAGTAAGACATCCTGCATGTTTATCATTTTTGTCTAAAAATTTATACCACTTTATATTAAATGTAAAGTGTCAGTAAGTGAAGGATGACATAAAAGTGCTTTTCCATTATTGCTTCATAGTTTCAGATAGTAAGTGTAACTCTGTATGTATGTGTGTGTTGTGTGTGTGTGTGTGGGGGGGGGGGGATATATGATCATGACTGTCTAAACAAGATCCTTGCTGAGAGTGAAAATAATATTTACTAAGGGTGTTGACAAGTGTTATCTGTGCTCATGGTTTACATTCAAATAATTCAAATTGGTCTCTGTTTTGTTACTTTGGAGTCATCTAATCAAAGTCACTGAATTGTTACGGTGACAAATTTAATTAATTTCCTTTTGTTCTCTGTGAGTGACACCATTTCATTGTTCCCCTCTAGCAAGCTATCTGGAAATTATTCTGTGACCTAATGTCCTTATTTATCTATCCAGCTACCATCTATATGTGATATTATTTGTGTTATTTGTTGGGGAAGTTTTGACAGTCACCTCTGAAGCATTCAAAAATCCACTAGCAAAAACCAGAGTAAAGGGATATTCAAGGGATGTCTTCAAACATCAAGTTTGTTTTGCTATAGAAACTCTTTAAACAGCTGGTACTTCAGACTTTGCAGTCTGTTATCCAGTATGTAGCAACATCTTGCTGGGTATACATGATGCAACTGAATATCTAGGCTGTCTATTTGGCTACTTTTAATATAATCTTGGCTTAATTTCACTGTATACAGTCGGAATCTTCAATTGGTTTTCTTCAGTATTCAGCACAAAAAGTATTTTGAGATGATCTCAACAAAAATGGTGGTTTTCCTTTAAGACACACTTAAAGGGAATACAGTATAATTCAACGAGCACCTGACAAAACGCAATGCTGACATTGCCAGAAAAGCACGACATCTGAAGAAAGAAAATAAAATTCAATCTACATGAATCACCAACTGCAAAGTATTCATTAAGCTGAACGGTACACCAGAGGAGGCTAGAGTTCTGGTCATATGAAACATTGAGGACTTGGACAAATACCAGTGATGGCTATTGGGACTGTATGGTAATCAATACTGACATGACACTACACCAAACTCAACCATGACACACATCGAAATAACTTTTTCATCCATTACTCGGAACACTACTTGGCTAAAGCAAATGCTTGTTGATTGTGAAAACCTGGAACTGAAACCACATGAATTCACTGACCATAAGCTATTGGATACAGAAAATGACATAGACCTGGACAGTAACTTTTTCTCAACCATTAATGACAATTGCCACTATTACACAGAGGAACAGTACAATCAGTCCACTAAGGCTGTGGGAAAATTATCAATAATGCACTTCAATAGCAGAAGCATGTACACTAACTTCAAACACATCAAGAAATACTTAAGTCAGTTTACTCATCCATTCAACATAATTGCCATATCGGAGACCTGGATTGATATGGAGAAAGGAGTGGATTTCGAACTGGCTGGATATTAATTTAATTATATAAACAGGAAAAAATAAAGGTGGAGGAGGAGTGGTGGTGTGGTGGTGTATGTGGACTGTAATTTGAATCATAAGCTAATAGATGGCATGACAACAGTGATTGATAACTTATTAGAATGTTTAACAATTGAAATTAATATTGAAAAAAGTAGAAATTTATTAATTAGCTGGATATATAGAGCAAAAGAAACTAGTATAGGGGCGTTTAAGGACTGGGTAGAAAAGACATTTACAGTAGATAATAAAAAAGTTATCTTCATTTGTGGGGATACTAATATTGATCTGTTGAACCCTAATAAGCACAGTATGACTGAGGAATTTATTAATACCATATACAGTATGAGTCTTCACCCAAAAATTACCAGACCCACCAGAATTACTGACCATAGTGGTACCTTAATAGATAATATATTTACCAATGATATAGATAATAATAAGTGGAATATTAACCAATCAATGATATCAGTGATCGTCTACCAGTTTTTACAATTTATGACTGTAATTGTAAGAGAAATGTGACAGACCATAAACTTAACTATAGAAGAGTTAGGACAGAGGAAGCCATGTTTGCATTAAATAATGATTTATTAATGCAAGACTGGGAATCAGTTTATATAGAGAATAGCATTGATGGAGCATATGATAACTTTTTAAGTATATTCAAATTATTATATGATAAAAATTGCCCACTGAAGCAATATAGTACAAAACTATAATGACCAACCTTGGATTACTAAGGGATTACAAAATTCCTGTAAGAAGAAAAACACTCTATATAGAGATTTTATTAAATTAAGAACCAAAGAGGCAAAAAATAAATATAAAAACAAGTTAATGAGTATCATAAGGAGATGTAGGCAGGATTATTATGGTAAATTAATATATAATAGCAAAAATAATATTAAAGGAATATGGAATATATTAAATAGTATTATTAAAGATTGCTCTGGACAAATACATTACCCTAAATACTTTAATGATAAAAGTGTTGAAAATGATAACATGGATGTAGTTGCTAATAGTTTTAATAATTTTTTTGTTAATGTTGGACCAAGATTAGCTCAAAATATCTCTGATCCGGTAACAAATGATGATTGTATTGATAATATTATAAAGAGGAATTCTTGTTCTATGTTTCTTACACCAGTAGATGAGAGGAAAATTATTGATATACCACTAGTACGGATTGGCCATATTTTGTATGGAAAAGTTACGTAAATACGATGTTACGGCAAACAGTGTTATTCTGTATGGAATTATTATAAAGTCTTAAAAAATTCCAGTGAGTTGTTTTTAAATGTCCAAGCAACTTTTTCAATCCATGCACGATTCACGGCTATTTATTTTTACGACAACCACACATGCTGTGTGTGACATGCGCAGATACCGCACATGCTGTGCGTGACATGCGCAGATACCGCACATGCTGTGCGTGACATGCGCAGATACCGCGCATGCTGTGCGTGACATGCGCAGATACCGCGCATGCTGTGCGTGACATGCGCAGATACCGCGCATGCTGTGCGGGACATACGCAGATACCGCGCATGCTGTGCGTGACATGCGCAGATACCGCGCATGCTGTGCGTGACATGCGCAGATACCGCGCATGCTGTGCGTGACATGCGCAGATACCGCGCATGCTGTGCGTGACATCCGCAGATACCGCGCATGCTGTGCGTGACATGCGCAGATACCGCGCATGCTGTGCGTGACATCCGCAGATACCGCGCATGCTGTGCGTGACATGCGCAGATACCGCGCATGCTGTGCGTGACATCCGCAGATACCGCGCATGCTGTGCGTGACATGCGCAGATACCGCGCATGCTGTGCGTGACATGCGCAGATACCGCGCATGCTGTGTGTGACATCCGCAGATACCGCGCATGCTGTGCGTGACATGCGCAGATACCGCACATGCTGTGCGTGACATGCGCAGATACCGCACATGCTGTGCGTGACATGCGCAGATACCGCACATGCTGTGCGTGACATGCGCAGATACCACACATTTGTTCACGCTATTTTCACTCGACATCACACATGCATGGTGCTGCTTCTCAATAGTGGAAATGAAATGCTCAGTATCGGGACAAGTGAAACACAGGTCTCAGGTGTTCCTCCTATGATATACGGTAGAATGGCCGTGCATTACACCCAGTCAAAAGGGCAATGGATACGCGCACTGCAAACTGTGTAGAACTGACATTAACATCACTCGTGGTGGTCGCGATGACTGCAGGCGGCATGTCAACTCCAAAAAACATATGGAGTATGCTGAAATGGCGAGTCATGCGGAAAGTAAATCTGGGGGTATCCAGCAGGTTTTTACAAAATCTGTGGATGAAAAGACATGGAACGTGACATGTGCTGAAGCGGTGATGGTTGACCTATGCTTGGAGTTGAACTTGCCAATTAGTGCCATGAAATGTGAGTTAAACTTATTCAGTTTCTTTTTACATGTATGATTTTTATTCACTGAAATATCAAACACTGGCTGTACTTCTTTAATTCAAAGTCTTTTCAGTGTTGCAAGTACAAATGTACATGTAGTATGATCAAAAACAGAATTTTATGATTAGTGTTGTTGGGATTGTGGCAAAAAATTGATCATTGCACTATTTTAAATACAATTATAAATGTCATTTTAGTCAGTGTCTCTTCTGAAGCATTATGCTGAAGTATTTATATATTGGGACATTAAGATAGCAATGTCGGACTCTCTTTGGCATGAAATAAGAATTTTTTTTAAATTTTATTAGAATCCGTTAACAGGTAGAACATTTTGCCAGGCAATATAATATAATACTTTTGAGGAGTTACATTCAACACCAATGATTGGTAGTCAACCGTAATGTCTGCAAACAGGGAACACTATTGTATTTAGAAAAATGTGAGAAATTGTATGCTCTAGAAATTTGTTGAGTGGAAATTCAATTGAGATGGCTGCTCGTGTTTTGTTTATTCAATTCACACAAAACAGTACTTTTTAATAATTTAAATGTTAAACATATTGGTCTATACACCTCTTTATAATGGAAATGCACATAAATTAATGTTACTGAAAGTCATTCCAAAATACTGAAAAATGTTTTCAAGAATACTGAAATTCAAAATTTGGGGTAGGCATCTCTGAGTTAATAAATGTAGTCATAAAATATCCACAGATTTTAATGATATTGATATGAAACTAGTGAAAACTATTATGGGGGGGGAGTTCTAAACCATTAACATATATCTGTAACTTGTCATTTCAAACCAGTACATTTCCAAGCAATATGAAAATAGCAGAAGTAATTCCATTGTATAAATCTGGGGACAACACAACTTCACAAATTACAGACCTGTTTCTTTACTTCCTCAATTCTCCAAAATTCTTGAAAAACTATTCAATAACAGATTAGATAAATTCAATGAAAAATACAAACTACTCAGTGATGGTCAATATGGATTTAGAGCAAATAGATCAACAGAGATGGCACTAATGGAATCAACTGAAGAAATCAGTAACTCTATAGATGATAAAAAAAATATGTCGCTGGGATATTTATTGATCTTCAAAAAGCTTTTGATACTATTAATCATGATATATTAATGAATAAGATGGAACAATATGGGATAAGGGGAGTTGTATTAAATTGGATAAGAAGTTATTTGAGCAACAGGACACAATTTGTAAAGTTGGGTGACTCTGTCTCAACTCGTTTGAATATTGATTGTGGTGTCCCCCAGGGGTCAGTATTGGGTCCTAAACTGTTCATTCTTTATATAAATGATATATGCAATGTCTCATCTCATCTCATTATCTCTAGCTGCTTTATCCTGTTCTACAGGGTCGCAGGCAAGCTGGAGCCTATCCCAGCTGACTACGGGTGAAAGGCGAGGTACACCCTGGACAAGTCACCAGGTCATCACAAGGCTGACACATAGACACAGACAACCATTCACACTCACACCTACAGTCAATTTAGAGTCACCAGTTAACCTAACCTGCATGTCTTTGGACTGTGGGGGAAACCGGAGCACCCAGAGGAAACCCACATGGACACGGAGAGAACATGCAAACTCCGCACAGAAAGGCCCTTGTCGGCCATGGGGCTCGCACCTGGACTTTCTTGCTGTGAGGCGACAGCGCTAACCACTACATCACCGTGCCGCCCGTGCAATGTATCAAAGATATTTAAGATGATATTATTTCCAGATGACACAAATATGTTTTGTTCTGGAACAAATTTACATGAGTTAGAAAACATAATCTCTTCAGATTTGTGCAGGTTAAAAAGTTGGTTTGATCGAAATAAATTATCATTAAATCTGTCTAAAACAAAAATCATGTTATTTAATAATTATAAAATAAATAAGGCAATAAATGTACAGGTAGATGATGTTGATTTTGAAAGAGTTTCTAATAATAAATTTCTTGGGGTAATAATAGTTGATAGAATTACTTGGAAATCACATATAAAAGACATACTAATTAAACTATCAAGAAGCATATCTGTGTTGAGTATAGCTAAGCACGTCCTGGACTATAATTCACTCCGCATTCTTTACTGTTCCCTGGTTTTACCGTACTTAAATTACTGCTCAGTGGTGTGGGGAAATAAGTATAAATGTTCACTTCATGCAATAACTATACTTCAAAAAAGAGCTATAAGAATAATTCATAGTGTTGGTTACCGAGATCATACTAATTCACTATTCTTAAATTCAAAATGTTTAAAATTCAGGGAAATTATAGAATATAAAACTGCCTTAATAATGTACAAAGTAAGGAATTATAAAGTACCAAGGAATATCCAAACGTTGTAAAGCCCCTACTTAAAAAAATAATCTGGATCCTTCAGTATTAAATAACTACAGGCCAATATCAAATTTACCATTCATCGGGAAAATCCTTGAAAAAATTGTCTTCAATCAATTAACTGCCTTCTTGATATCAAACAGCCATTTTGATAATTTTCAGTCAGGATTTTGTGCCAATCATAGCACTGAAACAGCGCTGATTAAAGTTATAAATGACATACGTCTTAATACTGATGCAGGCAAAACATCGGTCCTGGTATTACTGGACCTCAGTGCAGCTTTTGATACTGTTGATCACAACATACTGCTATATCGACTTGAACACTGGGTTGGATTGACTGGTAAAGTTATCAATTGGTTAAATTCATACTTAAAAGATAGAAGCTTCTTTGTTACCATGGGAAATTGTTCCTCAACGTCAATGTCCTTGACCTGTGGTGTCCCCCAGGGGTCGATTCTTGGACCATTACTATTCAACCTTTATATGCTCCCACTTGGGCAAATTATCAATAACAATTCGATTTTGTATCACTGCTATGCAGATGACACCCACATTTATTTTGCTTTATCATCTAATGATTATGCCCCCCTTGAATGTCTCTACCAGTGTATCGATCAAATCAACAACTGGATGTCACAAAATTTTCTTCAGCTGAACACAGATAAAACAGAAGTAATTCTATTTGGAAAAAAAGATGAAAGACTCAGGATTACCACTATTCTTGACACAAAAGGGATTAAAACTAAAGAAATAGTTAAAAATCTTGGTGTTTTCATTGACAGCGAGCTAAACTTTGACAGTCACATGAAAGCAATCACTAAAACGGCATTTTATCACCTAAAAAACATTTCCAAACTAAGAGGACTTATGTCAAAAAATGATCTGGAAAAACTGATACATGCCTTCATCTCTAGTAGGGTTGATTACTGCAATGGCCTTTTCACAGGCCTCCCAAAAAAGACCATCAAACGACTTCAGCTGGTTCAAAATGCAGCGGCTAGGGTTCTCACACGAACAAAAAGAACAGAGCACATTACTCCAATTCTAAGGTCCCTTCACTGGCTTCCAGTAAGCTACAGAATTGACTTTAAAGCATTGCTGCTGGTGTACAAATCTCTAAATGGTACAGGGCCCAATTACCTCTCTGATATGTTGCAGCGGCCTAACCCAATCAGATCTACCAGATCGCAGCAGCAAAATTTACTATTAAAACCTGTTGTTAAAACAAAGTATGGTGAAGCAGCTTTTAGCTACTATGCAGTGCAGCTATGGAACCAACTGCCAGAGGACATTAAAAATGCTCCTGCTGTTGGCAGCTTCAAATCTAGGTTAAAGGCCAAGCTGTTTTCAGATGCTTTCTGTTAAATAATTAATATTGTCTTCTTTACATGTTTTATAATCTTTACTTTTACAGTCTCTGCATGTTTCAAATTTTACTTAACTTTTATTCTATTTTATTCTGCTGTTTTTTCCCCCTTCCCCCTATTTGAACTTCTACTTCATTTTATTATTTTATGTAATTTTATTCTCTATTGTTTACTGTTTTGCTTTTACTTCTGTAAAGCACATTGAACTGCCACTGTGTATGAAATGTGCTATATAAATAAACTTGCCTTGCCTTGCCTTGCCAAACAATGTTCTCAGATAGAGATGGGGGCTATAATTTTATGGGGAAATTGAAATTTAAAATTCACAGTGCTAGGACAACATTAAAAATGTGGAGTTAAGCTATGGAACAGTTTGAATGTGGAGATCATGAAATGTACAACTATAAGCCAGTTCAAAAAAAGGTATAAGGAACAGATCTTTATGAGGTGTAGGGAAGAAGAATTACAATAACATTCTATTGATAATATGTGTATATATGTGGGTATGGGTACGTACAGATATATATATATTATATCATAATGAGTATTGTGTGTGTGTGTTTGTGTATATATATATATGTGTGTGTGTGTGTGTGTGTGTGTGTGTGTGTGTGTGTGTGCGTGCGCGCGTATATATATATATATATATATATATATATATATATATGCATAATTGTATATAATATATATGCATATATATATATATATATATATATATATATATGCATATGCATAATTGTATATAATATATATGCATAATATGCATAATTATGATATTATGGGTGTCTGTGTGCATATGGATATGTGTATAGTTATAGGTGTGTGTATACGTGTAAATGTATGTTCTGTATATATGTATTGTATGTGTGTATATATGCATAACATAAGTATCTATACATATGATTTGATTTGGTCGATATTATACCATGTTGGTATGTCTTGGTATGTTGGTATGTTTTCTTTTTGTTTGTTGCTTTTGTTTTCTTTTGTATACAGTATATAGTTTATTATGGCAGAAAGTGACGTTTGATTAGCGATGGTATAGAGGGTTAGGATTTGATAAGTTATATACTTCTTCCTAATCCTTTCTGAACATTATTATGCTACTGCCTTGTGGCTACACTATCCTGTTTGTTTATGACAATGTTTTGATTATTGCATTTTTTATTTTTATTATTATTTTTTATATCTTCTTTACTGTTCAGAATCAATCAATGAATCAATCAATAATAAAGCCAGCACAGAACATACAGTTATAAACCTTTTAAAACTAAACTTGACTTTCAGAGTGGAGGTATTCCTGCACCAAAAGGAATTCTGACCAATCCTGCCTACTCCAGCAGAGAGATTGTCCAATTCTAGTGGACTTAATTGGTCCTATACCTCAATACCTTTATATAAAAAATAAGCATTTTAAACCACAGTGAGGCTGGCACGGTGGTGTAGTGGTTAGCGCTGTCGCCTCACAGCAAGAAGGTCCGGGTTCGAGCCCCGTGGCCGGCGAGGGCCTTTCTGTGTGGAGTTTGCATGTTCTCCCCGTGTCCGCATGGGTTTCCTCCGGGTGCTCCGGTTTCCCCCACAGTCCAAAGACATGCAGGTTAGGTTAACTGGTGACTCTAAATTGACCGTAGGTGTGAATGTGAGTGTGAATGGTTGTCTGTGTCTACGGTATGTGTCAGCCCTGTGATGACCTGGCGACTTGTCCAGGGTGTACCCTGCCTTTCGCCCGTATTCAGCTGGGATAGGCTCCAGCTTGCCTGCGACCCTGTAGAAGGATAAAGCGGCTAGAGATAATGAGATGAGAAACCACAGTGACTCATAGTGAAGATGAATGAATAAATTAATTAACGATTAAAGTTCCTTGTTACACCTGACATGGTAAACACATCATCTACCATGGTTGCACATTGCTCAGTCCCATGTTAAACAATGTGGCCTTTCTTTGTCCCATGATCCTCACAAATGATAGTCCCAATGCACAAATCTAATTTATATTGTGTTGATTGAAGATGTGTTTAAAAAAAAGAAAAAGAAACTCAGTCTTGACTTGTTTTGCTACTTTGGTTACATTAGTCACAGGTAATGGCTTTAAATCAATAAAGTGAAAACAATTCACTTTGTAGCTCTGAGGCAGGATTATGCTGCTCAAAATGTCAACCTTTAAAGTAATGCCTTTGTTCATCCTAAACAATAAACACACCTCCTCCACCTTTCCTGGTCCATATGCAATGTATAACTGCATCAGCCACTAAAAATTGTTTGCTTTGAGCCCAGACCAGGAAGATATCAAGATCTTGTTTCATTATGTACTGTGTATTCATGGACAATAGGAGAGATCTACACTGCTGTTGGCTTAGATCCATTGTCCACTGGATACAGATGTTTGTGAAGTGAAATGAGCAGAACTGGATCTCTAATTTTAAGACTGTCTTCCCATAAGGCCTGTAGAAGAATGACTATAACCTGAGCAAATGTAACCTAAATATGATGTTCTTTTACTTATCATCAGTTCATGTTCATAAAAAAAATTGATATTATTCTATCAGGCATTGGGGGTTCAAAAAGAAATACTGAACTACAATAATAACAACTACATTTCTCTGGAAAAAAAAACAGACCTAGTAAAAATGATGATCTGATATGATTTTGCAGTCATAGTTGTTTGGATAGTTATAAGTCATCTTTCATCATTAGAAGAACCTGTATGTGGAAGCATGAAACAATATTTGTTGTAAGGCACTTAAAATTTGTCCACATTGCCATAATAAATGCCTCATATGTAGTCAGCATTTGTGTGTGTGTGTGTGTGTGTGTGTGTGTGTGTGTGTGTGTGTGTGTGTGTGTGTGTGTTTTAAAGGAATAATGCCCAAGATCTAAGCAGAAGCATCTGGCATGCACACAGGTACAAAACTGGACTTAACTATAAATGGAATGTGTCACTCCCTTGGCCTATGCTTCTTCTGAGTTCATCTGAAAGGTAAACTGACTTTTGTGATGGCAGAAGAATGAGTCAGGAAGTTAGTAAACTAATGCTATGGTCTCACATAGCCAGAATCACTTCACGATAGACACCAGTAGACGATTTTGAGCCTTCTGAGGGACAACTGCCACACATTCCAGGCCCTTCCGTTGGAATATGTGAGAGCTAGGAGGGTGTGGCATCCACCCCTGGAAAGTTTCATCATGCTGAAAATTTCTGTGGGTCAAGTGCCTGATGAATTCATCCGTCACAACCATGAAAGCATCCATAAGCATCCTTTAGGCATATGTGAGCTACCGGGGGTTACCATAGCATTCCATTGCAACCAGCAAGTTCAAAATGTTCACAGAACAACATTCTGAAGAAAGTGAAAAGTTTGCCGAGGAGGCATTTGCCGTGTCTGTTGTACTGCAGTTGTGAAAACTGTACACACTGCCATCATTTCCATAAGGCCATACGTCGCTATACATTGCTGCTGCCATTGGTTTACTGGCGCCTTCCATTGCTACCATTGCGGCGACTGTGGCTTCATTTGCATATTTATTCCGCCCAAATTTATGCGACAGATGACCTCTGAAATCTACCGGAATGGCCACAGTAGCCCCAGTCACAGTTCTCAAGGATCAACCGGCTATGTGTGACCATAGCATGTCTTCATGGAGGTCCCATGAACAAGCTTATCTATTTTCTTTGGATTAAGTCAAGAATGTACACTTTTGTCCTGTTTCTGCTCCTTTCATAATTGTAGTAAAATCTTGTCAAAAACCACAAAACACTGATCAAGCAAATATTTAATTTAACTTCTTCCTAAACATAATGCATTTAGATGCAAGTTCTATTGTATTTTTACTGTATTTGTGAGTCATTTCCAAGAGCTAAGACAAAAAAAGCATTTTCAAAGCTGCTTTGTTGTTAGATTTTTTAATTATGTTGTGAATTATTATTATTATTATTATTATTATTATTATTATTATTATTGTAATACGTTTTGTGTTTGGGGGGACTTTCTCTTAAGTGGTGGTAATTTTTCTTCAGTCAACTTCAGTGCTAGAGAAATGGAGGTACGCAATGCTCATACTGTGTGATCTTTTTCTGAGGATGGGGAATGTCCTGGGAATTTTGGTCACATCTGTTACTTTAATGCCAAGCTCCAAAAGACTAAAGTCAGAGGATAGGGAATACCAGATGTATTAAGGCCCCCAGAGCAATGTGTCCCTTTTGATGACTGTGACATGACCAGACACCAGTCAAATAACCATGCACGTGAATAGTAGAACCAGTGTTCTTATTTGATATGTATCCCAGTAACAGAGAAAATTCATGCTGAAACACATAACGCCAGGCAGCTGATGTTACAGTTAGCACTAGAATTATTGTCACTGTGTTTTATTATAAAATTTAAAATAATTATAAAATATTATAATTAAAAAATTATAAAATATTTATAAAAGTCAGGCAGCAATATACATGACCCTGAACTGAACTTACAAAATGGCAAAACATTGCAAAGTTGAGGTAAACCTAGGCAACTTATAGACCTACTCTCTACAATCAAGAAATGAATTGGAAGTGTATGTTGACCTTGTGGCCTCTGCTGGTGGGGTGGGATAATGTCTTGCGCTGGGGTTACACACATGCAATGTACTGGGCTTAAACATACATTTTCACAATGATCATTACACATGTAACTTTTTATAAGGTTCTTTAATTTCTTTCTGAATTTGCAGATTTTATCTCAGATCTGGTTATTTCCTTAGACAAAGCTTTAGTTGTCTGAGATTTTAATATTCACTTCGATAACCCAGAAGACCTTTTGAAAACAGCATTTGTGTCCATTTTAGATTCAGTAGGGATTAATCAGAATGTCATAGGACCAACCCATAACTGTGGTCACACCCTCGATTTAATACTAACATTCGGGGTAACGTAGAAAATATAGTCATACTTCCACAGTCTGAAGTTATCTCAGATCATTATCTTATCTCATTCAAAATATGTCTGAGTAATAATATATGCACCTCACCATGCTACTGTATTAAACGTACACTCATATCAACTACTGCACAGAGCTTTATAAATGATTTCCCAGAGTTATCAACTTTAACTGGGTCACTGTCAGCCCCTGCAGAACTTGAGCAGGCAACTGAATGCTTAGAGTCAACATTCCGCCATACCTTAGATAATGTAGCTCCTCTTAAAAGGAAAATGGTCAGAGACAAAAAATTCGCACCCTGGTATAATGATGACACTCACACATTAAAACAGACCACTTGAAAATTGGAACGTAAATGGTGTCAAACAAAATTGGTAGTGTTCAAATGAGCGTGGAAGGAGAGCTTCCTGAAGTATAGAAAAGCTCTGAGTGCTGCGAGATCAACATATCTCACCTCCCAAATAGAAGATAACAAAAATAATCATAGATTCCTATTTAATACTGTAGCAAAATTAACCAGGAATAAGTCCACTATAGACCCATGCACACCTGTAGTATGTAGTAGCAATGATTTTCATGATTTTTTTTTAATGATAAAATTGAGAATATCCAACAAAAAATTCAAACTACTAATTTAAGGTCAGTGTAAGTGACCCTGTAGTTAACAATATAATTGTATCAGATCATCAGTTAGAATTATTACTCCCCTAAAAGAAACTGAATTACTTTCATTAATCTCGGCATCAAAAGCCTCAACTTGCATAGTAGATCCCTTACCTATATGTCTATTCAAACAGATAATACCTGAAGTAATTGAACCGCTTCTAAAAATAATAAATCCTTCTCTTACGATTGTCTATGTACCCAAATATTTAAACTAGCAGTTATCAAACCCCTGATTAAAAAACCTGACCTTGATCTTTGTCAGCTGTCCAATTATTGGCCAATATCAAACCTCCCCTTTATCTCCAAGATCCTTGAAAAAGCAGTGGCACAGCAGTTATGCTCACATTTTCATAGGAATAACATCGATGAAATGTATCAGTCAGGATTTAGACCTCATCATAGCACAGAGACAGCTTTGGTTAAAGTAGTAAATGACCTACTGTTGGTGTCTGATCAGGGCTGTGTCTCGCTGCTTGTGTTGCCTGACCTTAGTGCAGCATTTGATACCACTGATCATTCCATTCTTCTGGATAGACTAGAAAATGTTGTGGGAGTTAAGGGAACGACCCTCTCCTGGCTCAGCTCTTATTTAACTGATCGCTATCAGAATGTTGATATAAATGGTGATATTTCTAGATGTACTGAGGTAAAGTTTGGTGTTCCACAAGGTTCTGTCTTGGGTCCCCTGCTTTTTTTCTTTATATATGTTACCTCTGGGGGGCGGCACGGTGGTGTAGTGGTTAGCGCTGTCGCCTTACAGCAAGAAGGTCCGGGTTCGAGCCCCGCGGCTGGCGAGGGCCTTTCTGTGCGGATTTTGCATGTTCTCCCCGTGTCCGCGTGGGTTTCCTCTGGGTGCTCCGGTTTCCCCCACAGTCCAAAGACATGCAGGTTAGGTTAACTGGTGACTCTAAATTGACCGTAGGTGTGAATGTGAGTGTGAATGGTTGTCTGTGTCTATGTGTCAGCCCTGTGATGACCTGACGACTTGTCCAGGGTGTACCCCGCCTTTCGCCCGTAGTCAGCTGGGATAGGCTCCAGCTTGCCTGCGACCCTGTAGAACAGGATAAAGCAGCTAGAGATAATGAGATGAGATGTTACCTCTGGGTGATATTATTCATAAACATTGTATTATTTTCCACTGTTATGCTGATGACACACAGTTGTATGTTTCTGCAAAACCTGATGAGAGACACCAGCTTAATAGAATTGAGGAATGTGTAAAGGTCATTAGACACTGGATGCTTATTAATTTCCTTCTGCTTAACTCTGACAAGACTGAAGTACTTGTACTCGGACCACATACAGCTAGAAGTAAGTTTTCTGATTACACAGTATCTCTGGATGACCTTTCTGTTTCTTCACATGAAGCAGTAAAAGACCTCGGAGTGATTATTGACCCCAGTCTTTAAATCAAAACTCACATTGATAACATTACCCGGATAGCTTTCTTTCATCTCAGAAATATTGCTAAGATAAGAAATGTAATGTTACTACATAACGCAGAAAAACTAGTTCATACTTTCATTACCTCCAGGTTGGATTATTGTAATGTCTTACTGTCTGGATGTTCCAATAAGTGCATAAACATGCTCCAGTTAGTTCAAAATGCAGCAGCAAGAGTCCTTACTAGAACTAGAAAATATGACCACATCATCCCTGTCTTATTCA
This sequence comes from Neoarius graeffei, assembly GCF_027579695.1. Lineage (NCBI taxonomy): Eukaryota > Metazoa > Chordata > Actinopteri > Siluriformes > Ariidae > Neoarius > Neoarius graeffei. The sequence continues at coordinate 62,304,704 of NC_083583.1, forward strand.
CACTGCATTGGCTCCCAATCAAATTTTGTATTGATTATAAAGCAGGGCTTTGAACCGGTTCAAGGAACGAAAATGAAAACCGGGAATTTTTTCTATTTCACATGGAACAGAAACGAAACCAGAAACTTTATTATTTTTTATGTTCCGGAACAGAAACGCTTATTAAAAATAATGGTAACCGGTTAATACCGGTTTTTATTTCGTTCCTCAAAGTTTCTGTAGCCTACAAATAGTCATTCTTCTCCTGCGCAAGTTTCTATGACCCGCTGGGGTTCACTTCCTGTGTGATGTTCGCTGATTGAATGGAGAGAGCGGGAAGGTGGACTACTAGTGAGTAAGTGCATTACTGAGTGTCTGAGCAAAGAAGAGCCTGAACGATGCCACCTCCCTTTTGGCTGTTTGTAAAAATGTATCAATTGTTGCCCTTCCCACGGGAATCATCGCGGGCTCGAGAGACGAGACCTGACGAGTTAGTTTGTTGGTAGCAGAACAAAATGTCTGGACACAAATCAGGTTTTCAGAAAAGGAAAGAAAATAAATGGAGGGTTGAAAATACAAAAAAGGAGGCAGAAAATGCAAAACGAGTTTTAAGGTAGGACAAATGGTTACTTTTCTGAGGCAGCCTGCCGTGGCTGCCTGCAGGCTTATTTATTATAGCCCATTTAGTTAAAATAGTTGATATAAAATGTTTATAGTTATAGTTATGTGATGGTTGTCCTGATTTAGACTGTTTTTTTTTTTTGGGGGGGGGGGGTTGCGCGATGTTGCACCCGGGTCCAGATTAGGGCAGAACTGGCCCTGGCTACATTTCAGCTGTAGTTTGTTATGAATGTATGTACTTGCATAGATGTGTACTTCCAATATGGCGCCTAACAAAATCTCGCGGCGTGGTGACGTCATGCGGTAGCCCTCTATAGGGCCTGACTAGCCTTTGGTAACACACTAAACGAATTATCTTTCATTTTTGGCACTTTTTCTGTTTGTGTAGATGGGAAGACATACTGAGAATCCAAATCACCAACATTTGAAATAATAATTGTTTTGAATTATTTCTTGTCTTATTTAATGAAGGTTGTAATAGAATTAGCCTATATTTGGCTTAAGCTGGATGAGACAGAGACATAATTTTATAGCCATTTGTTAAACCGCTGACAGAGAACGTAATTAACCATTCCGGGAACTAAATTTTTTTGTTCTAACCGGTTCGGGAACGTCTATTTAATGGTGGAACCCAAAACCAGAAATGTTAAAATTCCATTTCTGTTCGGAACGAACCAATAGGAAAAAAATTCCGGTTCAAAGCCCTGTTATAAAGTATTACTATTGACCTTTAAAGCACTGAATGGTCTTGCACCACAGTACCTGAGTGAACTCCTGCTCCTCTATGACCCTCCACGCCTACTTAGATCAAAAGGTGCAGGCTATCTGCTGGTACCTCGTATAGTGAAGGCTAGATCAGGGGGCAGAGCCTTTTCTTACAAAGCCCCACAGTTATGGAACAGCCTTCCAAGTAGTGCTCGGGAATCAGACACAGTCTCAGTATTTAAGTCTAGGCTGAAAACATATCTGTTTAGTCAAGCCTTTTGCTAATGGTGTTTATGAGGTAAAGGTGTAGATCAGGAGGGTCCTTAGACAGAGAATGTTTTGGTAAACTGGGATGTATGGATGCTGTCAGTCCCCACTTGCTTGCTCACTCGAGTTTGTTGATGGTGTAGTGGCTGGCTGCTTTATGTCCTGGGGCTCCCTCATGCCTGTGTTACCTTCTGGCTCTCTCCTTTTAGTTAAGCTGTCATAGTTAGTGGCCGGAGTCCCTGCTTGTACTCAGTGCAATATGTATACTATTTCTACTTATTCAGGTGACATTGGGCATACCTAACAACCTGTATTTTCTCCCCCTGTCTGTCCCTCTGAGTTACATGTCAGTCCTGGGATCAAGCTGCTGACCTCTTCTGCTCCTTGGACCTGCCTGATCCATCCTGGTGCCCTGTGTCTGGTTGGAGTCTCATCACTTCGCTCCTGTGGAGGACGGCCCCATGTGGACAGTCGGGGGTTGCACCTGGAGGATGCTCTGGACTCTTGCAGTGATGCTTTTGTGGCAGGGGACTGCAGTTGACTTGCTGACTTTGGGACTACGGTTGTCATGAACAGTTTTGCGCTCGGGTTTCTGTCGGTGGGGGGTCAGCATCAATGAAGCTGACTTTATGTTAGGACTGTTAATGTTATAGTCATGTTGTCTGTTGTTGCCCGGATGGGTTCCCTTTTGAGTCTGTTTCTTCCTCATGTCGTCTGAGGGAGATTTTCCTTGCCACCATTGCCACAGGCGTGCTCATTGGGGATAGGTTAGGGATAAAATTAGCTCATGTTTTAAGTCATTCAAATTCTGTAAAGCTGCTTTGCGACAATGTTTCTTGTTAGAAGCACTATAAAAATAAACTTGAGTAGACTTGACTTGACATGACTTTTTTTAAACATTATCATTCATGAAACTTGTGCTGAAATGTAGAAGAGCACTGAGCCACTTCCTTTAATGTATGACAAGTTTGGAGTCACTAGACTGCTCCTCACTGCAGAAAAATTCATGCTCCTATATTCTTTGGTGAGTACATGTAGATTCACGATTTTCACTATGTTTTCAATAGGATTTAAATTAAGAGGCTGAGATGGCCTCTGACAAACATTTCTGTGCTAAATTGAATGTTTATAATCATTTCTTGTTGAAAATTTTATCTATTACCAAGTCTGAACCCCTTGCCAAGGGGAACCAGTGTAGAGGTCAGTGCGGGTGGGTGGAGCACAGAAGTACGGCAGGCCAGAACTGAGTTCCAAAAACTCTCTTTATTTGCACGTTACAGTCGCAAAACATACACTCTCCCAGCCACATGCATATACACACACACACACACACCAGTCATCTGGTTCAGGAGAGACCACTTCCTCTGCTCTCTCTCTTTATATAGGGTGCGGTTGCTGGGAAGACACACAAACAGGTTAATTCACCTCAGGTGTAGTGATTCTGCCACTTATGGTACCTTCCCTGACTCCGCCCTCCGGTCACAGACTGATGCTTGACTACGCCCCCACCGCCACATACCCCCACCGCCCGACTCAGGCCAGGCAGCCGTCCGGCCTGCAGCCGACTACCCCCCCCTTGATGGGAGAGGAAGTCTGCCATGACCATCTGCACCCCCGGCCTGTGGACCAGCTTGAAGTTAAAGGGTTGGAGTGCCATATACCAACGGGTGATCCGTGCATTGGCATCCTTCATGCGGTGGAGCCACTGGAGGGGCGCGTGGTCTGAACAGAGGCTGAAAGGGCATCCCAGCAGGTAGTAACAGAGGGCGAGGACCGCCCACTTGATGGCCAGGCACTCCTTCTCTATGGTGCTGTAGTGCCCCTCAGGCACTGACAGCTTACGACTTATGCACAGCACTGGGTGATCCTCCCCCTCCACCTCCTGGGACAAAACAGCCCCCAGCCCAGTCTGGTACATCCGTCTGCAATATAAAAGGGAGAGAAAAGTCAGGGGAGTGTAACAGTGGCCCCCTACACAGTGCAGCCTTTACCTCAGAAAAAGCCCGCTGGCATTGCTCCGTCCACTGGACCGGATCTGGTGCCCACTTTTTAGTGAGATCAGTCAGCGGGCTGGTGACATCCGAATAATTAGGTATAAACCTACGATAATAGCCAGCCAGCCCCAGGAACTGTCTCACCCCCTTTTTGGTCTTGGGCCTCGGGCAGGCCGCAATCGCTGCCGTCTTGTTAATTTGGGGACGCACCTGCCCATTGCCCAAGTGGAAGCCCAGATACTGTACTTCCACCTGCCCAATTGCACACTTCTTTGGGTTGGCTGTGAGACCCACCCACCTCAGCGACCTAAGGACGGTCCTCAGGTGTTGTAGGTGCAGCGGCCAGTCATTACTATAAATAATGATGTCATCAAGGTACGTGACTGCATAGGTGGCGTGAGGGCGGAGGACCCTATCCATCAGCTGCTGAAACATAGTGGGCACCCCAAACAGCCCAAAAGGAAGTGTGACAAACTGGTCTAAGCCGAACGGTGTGGGAAAAGGCCATTTTTTCTCGGGATAATGGAGTCAAGGGGATCTGCCAATAACCCTTCATCAAATCCAGTGTCGAGTAAAAGCGAGCCGTGCCTAGTCGATCGAGCAACTCATCAATACGAGGCATTGGGTACGCATCGAATTTAGACACCACATTGACTTTTCTATAGTCTACACAGAACCGGACCGACCCGTCGGCCTTGGGTACCAAGACCACCAGGCTGCTCCAGTCGCTGTGGGACTCCTCGATGATGACCATTTCGAGCATGGCCTCGAGTTCTTCCCGAACCACATTTTTTTCTTGTGTTCGGGTAGCCTATAAAGGCAGCTACACACTACCACCCCGGCGGTGTCTCAATGTGGTGCTCTAGGAGGTCGGTGCGGCAGGGCAGGGGCGAGAACACGTCCGAAAATTCGGTCTGCAACTGGGCAACCTCCGCGAGTTGGGTTGGGGAGAGGTGGTCTCCACAGGGGACTGGAGAGGTACGCGATGCCAATGCTCCCTTTTGAACCTCCGGCCCCAGCTCCGCCCTCTCTGGAACCACCGATACCAATGCCATGGGGACCTCCTCATTCCAGAGTTTGAGCAGATTGAGGTGGTAAATCTGTAGCGCCCCACCCCGTCCGTTTGCCTCACCTCATAGTCGACGTCCCCGAATCTCCGTGTGACCTCAAAGGGTCCTTGCCACTTGGCGACCAATTTGGAGCTTGATGTGGGCAACAGTACGAGTACTTTATCTCCCGGTGTGAACTCCCTAAGGCGCGTACCCTTGTTGTACAGGCGGGTTTGCCATTCTTGGGCCTGCCGCAAATTCTCCTGGGTTAGGTGGGTGAGTGTGTGGAGTTTTGTGCACAGGTCCATAATGTATTGAATTTCATTTTTACTTGGTGAAGGTCCCTCCTCCCAATTTTCTCACAGCATGTCTAAAATGCTGCACAGCTTATGCCCATATAACAATTAGAATGGGGAGAACCCCGTGGAGGCTTGGGGAACCTCTCGCACTGAAAACAACAAGGGTTGGAGCCATTTATCCCAATTACGTGCGTCCTCACTTACAAATTTCCTAATTATATTTTTGAGGGTGCGATTGAATCGTTCGACTAAACTGTCGATTTTTTGGTGATAAACGCTGGTGTGGATCAGCTTAATACCCAATAACCCATAAAGTTCGTTCAGTGTTCGTGACATAAACAAGGTGCCTTGGTCAGTCAGAATCTCTTTCGGGATTCCAACTCGGGAGATGACGCGGAAGAGCACGTCTGCAATACTGCGTGCTGAGATATTGCGAAGAGGCACTGCTTCCGAGTATTACATTGCATAGTCCACTAGAACTAATACAAAGTGGTACCCTCGTGCTGACCGATCTAATGGCCCGACGAGATCCATCCAAATTCTTTCGAACGGGGTCTCGATTAATGGGAGAGGGCGCAAAGGCGCTTTTGGAATGGCTGCTGGATTTACTAACTGGCATTCACGGCACGCCATACACCACCTACGGACATTGCTGCAAATCCCTGGCCAATAGAACCGGGCCATTATTCGGGCTAGTGTTTTATCCTGCCCTAAGTGTCCAGCCATGGGATTAAAGTGAGCCACCTGGAATACCAATTCCTGGTGGCTTTTTGGAATCAAAAGCTGCATGATTTTTCTTTAGTTTGAGTGTCCTGCCTCACTCGGTATAATCTATCCTTCATAATAGAAAAGTCGGGAAAGGACAGGGTGGCGTTTGGCTGGAGCATTTGACCATCGATTACTCTCACTTGGTTAAACGCCTGCTGCAGAGTCTCGTCTCACGACTGTTCTAATGGGAAATCCACGAGGGATTCCCCGAGAGAGGGAGGAGGAGCCAGCGGCTCCTCACTCTGACGCGGAGATGACATAGACGGCTCTGTGACAGCTGCTCCTGCCAAAGCGACACCGGGACCTCCCCTTGCTAAACTACGGCAGGACCCACTCTTTACTAAATGACTCATTAACTCCCCAAATCCCAGCCAATCAGTCCCCAAAATTATACAGTGGGTGAGGTGAGGATTAACTGCCACCTTTACTCTAAATTTTTCCCCTCTGAAAAAAATGTGGACCGACACTAAAGGGTAGCTGTGAACATCCCCATGCACACAAAACACCTTCACCCCCTGTGCTCCCCCCAATGCCTTGTCTTGCACCAGGCTTTGGTGAATTGAGGTCTGATTACAGCCAGAATCCACCAATGCCTGATATGTATCCCCTTTGATACTCCCCGGTATGCGATACACTCTGGCCTGATCGAGGGCGGCTCCTGGTGCGTCGGGGATCCGGACCACCACGCCCACCTCCTTTGCCAAGCATTGATGCTGGAGGTGCCCCGGCTCCCTGCAGCACCAGCAAACCGGCCTGGGCTTTCTCTCTGAACCTGTACTTTGGGGCTCACTCACCTGAAGGGGGGAGAGACAGACATGGAAGCAGGAAATGGGAGGACACCACAAGTGCGGCGGACCGGCTGTGAGGGATTCAGCCCCCACCTCCGCGGTGGGGGAACGGGGCAAGGACAAGACACAGAATGGGAGGGAGAGAGAGAGAGAGAGAGAGGAGAGAAGCAAAGAGGGGATCTGTGATTCTGCCACGGGAACAGCCGCCAAATGATCCTCCACCAACTCGATGGCTTGATCCAGCGATGCCGGGCAGTGGCACTGAACCCACTCCGCCATTTCTTTGGGAAGTTGCGCGATGAACTGCTCCAGTGCCACCAGGTCGACGACTCCCTCGGCATCGCGGTTGTCAGCCCTCAACCACCACCTGCAGGCGTCCCGGAGTTGCTGGCCAAACACGAACGGGCGGCCGACCTCCTCTAGGTGCAGAGCGCAGAAGCGCTGACGATGTTGTTCAGGGGTGCACCCCACACACTGGAGGATGGCCCAGTGCAGGTCCGCGTAGACCAGCCGGCTGTCGGTGGGGAGCTGTAGCGCGGCCAGCTGCGCCTCGCCTGTTAGCAGGGGGAGGAGGCGCGCCGCGCGCTGTTCCACTGGCCACCCCGATGCCTCTGCTGCTTGTTCAAATAGCGTGAGGAAGGCCTCGGGGTCGTCGTGTGGGCCCATCTTCATTAGGGTGAGGTGGAGTGGGCCCGCAATGGTGGAGATGGTGGACCCCACCGACGCGAGGAGGTGCCGGAACGCCTGTCGATCTTCCTGTTGCACCAGCACCAGGGCCTCAAACTGTTGTTCTTGCTCCTTTCGGAGGGTGAGCAGCGCCTGGTGCTGGCTCTGTTGGGCCGTGGTGAGGGCGTGGATTAGGTCTGCGAAGGGGGAGGACTCCATGGGGATGTTCTCCTCCGTGCTCGGCGTCCCGGGTTTCGGCACCACTGTTGAGGTCAGAGTGGGTGGGTGGAACACAGAAGTACGGCAGGCCAGAACTGAGTTCCAAAAACTCTCTTTATTTGCACGTTACAGTCGCAAAACATACACTCTCCCAGCCAGACGCATATATATACACACTGTAGGTATCATGCCGCCATCTTTTGTCTAAGAACTACACTTCCGCGTTGACTATGTCACGCCTGGGCGGGATCACGTACATCATTCCTCAGGTTTCACATAAGAGACTTGGAAACTCCATTTTTCTTTGTCTCTGGTGTCTGAACTCGGTGGAGGACAGACCATAGAGGGATGCTCACCATCGGACCGTCCGAAACCACGACTCTTTCCTGCAAGAGACACGTTTTAGAACGTTCTCCTCCTTCTATCCACCCTTGATCACGGTGGACTCCAGGAAACACGCGCGCTTTTAACTCAAGTGAGTTATAAACCGATTTTGTCAGTCATTCTTTTAGTACGTACTAGACTGCAACCAAAAGGCAGTTTTATTGGTGTTGGGAGCGGCTGGACCGTCCTAACCTGTCTGATCAGAACTTTCTTCTCACTAGCTACGAAGATCTTCAAAGAAAACTTCAGAGCAACCGCTCTCTCTCTCTCTCTCTGTCTCTCCGAAGCGCAATCTCCAGCCTGCCTGTCATTTCCACGGAAGAGACTCTGCTTTCTACAGAAGACGAAAGTTTGCAGTAAGGAAAGGCACTGGGCACAGATAAATAATATTAGTCTAGACAGTAATTAATTCATTAAGTGTGAAGCTATAGTCAGGAATAAGTGTGTACACTGATTTATTATTTTTGATTCTCTATTTTTTGGTATTATTGATTTAAAATTGGTTAATCCATAAGTTTGTGCATGTCTTTTTCTCTCTCTCTCCTAACGTTTTAATTTAAGTTAACTCACTCATATTTTGACCTTAAGATTTCAGTGAGTTTGATAATGTTATGAGTGTGGAATTTCTTTGTTACTGAGAAAATACGTGCTCACTAAATCCTGAGGGGTCCCCTCCTCCAAGAGTGCAGATAAGACACTCTGGCTCGTCCTGGCACGGACATGCACGCACACACACACACACACACACACGAACATAACAAAACATCAGATAAGAACATTCCAAATTTTATAGCTCCCTCATACACACACACCTTGGCTCAGGCCTAGGGGCCTAACACACACACACACACACACACACACACACACACACACACACACACACCACACAAACACACATATATACACACACCACTGCTTGTATATATTGATTGTTATTTTTATCTTTGTATAATAAATTCATTTATTATCAAAGCTGTGTGTGTACACATCTGCTGTTTCGATATCCTGAAGTGGCCCAGTCAAAAGAATTGAAGGAAGGTGTAGACAATTTGTAATATGGTAAGTGATCAATAATAATTTGATAAGATACCATAATCTAGCTGTTTGGTAATTTATCCAGGATTAATGGTATGATTCATTAAATGATTCACTAAATGATTCATTGAACGGTTCACCCAATGATTCATTGAACGATTCACTAAATGATTCACAGATTCATTAAATGATTCCTTGATTCGATTCATTGAATGATTCACTTCAACGATCCGAATGAGACTGATTTTATGTAATTATTAAAGATTGATCACTTATCCAAATCTTAAATACACAAATCCTTAATTACACCTACACACACACACACACACACACACCAGTCATCTGGTTCGGGAGATCCCACTTCCTCTGCTCTCTCTCCTTATATAGGGTGTGGTTGCTGGGAAGACACACAAACAGGTTAATTCACCTCAGGTGTAGTGATTCTGCCACTTACCTTCCCTGACTCTGCCCTCTGGTCACAGACCGACGCTTGACCATGCCCCCACTGCCACACCAGTTTTTTTTTTTCTCGTACATACATAGCAGAATTGATGATGTGTTGTATCTTCACAAAAGTCCCTGGGCCAAAGTTGGTTCTTTGACTCATCTGACTATAATACTAAATTCCAGTTGTAATACCAATGTCACTTGCTGAAATTAAGGCACTGCATTTTGTGGGATGACATCAGGGGCTTTTTTTTGTTTTTTATTATGGAGGTATTTGTTCTTATGAAAACTCTGCAGTTTTGAAACTATTGTCTTTTGGTTAACCTTTTCTTTATGTTGGAGGAAAGGCAAGTAGTTTTTCTAATTGTCTGAGTGGACAATTTGAGACATGATGTGTGATGTTTTTCTTCTACAATCATTTTTGTCTGCTCATGGATGCTAGCGGTTATGTTATTTGATTAAAAACTGAGAGATAATTTCTCTTAAAAAATCTTAAAGGCCCTCATAATTAACATCAATGAACAGTAGCAGACATACTGCACTATTGTGTTTTATGTGGCAATAATTCATTTCCCATACAGCACACTTATATCAGCAAGACAACCTTAATTTATGTGTTGATGATATTGAAATGACCTTGTATGCCAATTGGGAATATGTCAGTTCAGCATCATTTTTGTCATCCATTCATTATCCGTAACTGCTTATCCTGTGCAGGGTTGCAGGCAAGCTGGAGCCTATCCCAGCTGACTATGGGCGAGAGGTGAGGTACACCCTAGAGAAGTTGCCAGGTCACCTCAGGGCCAACAAATAGAGACAAACTACCATTCACACTTACGGTCAATTTAGAGCCACCAATTAGCCTAATCTGCATGTTTTTGGACTATGGGGGAAACCAGAGCACCCAGAGGAAACCCACACAGACACAGGAGAACATATAAACTCCACACAAAAAGGTCCCCATCAGACATTGGGCTCAAACCCAGAACCTTCTTGCTGTGAGGCAACAGTGCAAACCACTACACCACCATGCCACCCTCATATACCGGTATTGTCCACCATCCTTTAATATAAGGTGTGATTTAAAACCATCAGTGTTGTAAGACACCCCCTGTTAGAGATGAATTCTCAAATCTAGACACTAACAAAACTAAACTTTGAGTCACACATGCCTTTCTTACTCTGACCCTGCAACTGGAATAACTAAATGTTTTAGGGCATTGTTCAGCAGGTACAGTGGTCCTTGAAAGTTTGTGAACCATTTAGAATTTTCTATATTTCTGCATAAATATGACCTAAAACATAATCAGATTTTCACACAAATCCTAAAAGTAGATAAAGAGAACCCAGTTAAACAAATGAGACAAAAATATTATACTTGGTCATTTATTTATTGAGGAAAATGATCCAATATTACACATCTGTGAGTGGAAGTATGTGAACCTTTGCTTTCAGTATCTGGTGTGACCCCCTTGTGCAGCAATAACTGCAACTAAATGTTTCCGGTAACTGTTGATCAGTCCTGCACATCAGCTTGGAGGAATTTTAGCCCATTCCTCCGTACAGAACAGCTTCAACTCTGGGATGTTGGCGGGTTTCCTCACATGAACTGCTCACTTCAGGTCCTTCCACAACATTTCGATTGGATTAAGGTCAGGACTTTGACTTGGCCATTCCAAAACATTAACTTTATTCTTCTTTAACCATTCTTTGGTAGAACAACTTGTGTGCTTAGGGTCGTTGTCTTGCTGCATGACCCACCTTCTCTTGAGATTCAGTTCATGGACAGATGTCCTGACATTTTCCTTTAGAATTTGCTGGTATAATTCAGAATTCATTGTTCCATCAATGATGGCAAGCCATCCTGGCCCAGATGCAGCAAAACAGGCCCAAACCATGATACTACCACCACCATCTTTCACAGATGGGATAAGGTTCTTATGCTGGAATGCAGTGTTTTCCTTTCTCCAAACATAATGCCTCTCATTTAAACAAAAAAGTTCTATTTTGGTCTCATCTGTCCACAAAACATTTTTCCAATAGCCTTCTGGCTTGTCCACGTGATCTTTAGCAAACTGCAGACGAGCAGCAATGTTCTTTTTGGAGAGCAGTGGCTTTCTCCTTGCAACCCTGCCATACACACCATTGTTGTTCAGTGTTCTCCTGATGGTGGACTCATGAACATTAACACTAGCCAATGTGAGAGAGGCCTTCAGTTGCTTAGAAGTTACCCTGGGGTCCTTTATGACCTTGCTGACTATTACACACCTTGCTCTTGGAGTGATCTTTGTTGGTCGACCACTCCTGGGGAGGGTAACACTGGTCTTGAATTTCTTCCATTTGTACACAATCTGTCTGACTGTGGATTGGTGGAGTCCAAACTCTTTAGAGATGGTTTTGTAACCTTTTCCAGCCTGATGAGCATCAACAACGCTTTTTCTGAGGTCCTCAGAAATCTCCTTTGTTCGTGCCATGATTCACTTCCACAAACATGTGTTGTAAAGATCAGACTTTGATAGATCCCTGTTCTTTAAATAAAACAGGCTGCCCACTCACACCTGATTGTCATCCCATTGCTTGAAAACACCCAACTCTAATTTCAACTTCAAATTAACTGCTAATCCTAGAGGTTCACATACTTTTGCCACTCCAGATGTGTAATATTGGATCATTTTCCTCAATAAATAAATGACCAAGTATAATATTTTTGTCTCATTTGTTTAACTGGGTTCTCTTTATCTACTTTTAGGACTTGTGTGAAAATCTGATGATGTTTTAGGTCATATTTCTGCAGAAATATAGAAAATTCTAAAGGGTTCACAAACTTTCAAGCACCACTGTAACTCAATAAATTACCACATAAATATTACAAATTGTTTTTGTCCAATTATTTATTTTTAACTGTTTTTATTTAACAAAGGTTGAAGTAGATTTCCCCTGCCATTAGTAAAAGAAAGGGCTGAATGCAATAGAACATAAATATGATCTCATATGTATTATAATTGTAGTGTATACGAATGTGCGTACACAAACCATCCCCACTCCTGAACTAGGATCACCAACACTTGCAATGTCAATTCCAAAATCATCCCTCATTAATACCCTTTTACCGAACCATTGCACTTCAAGACTGGGATAGATGAACTGCTATATGAAAAGGAGTTGATGACCTAGCCTAATTGAACTGGGAAGATGTATCTTCTGTGCTTTCATTGTGACAGGCTGAAAAAATCAAACAATCAGACCAAACCCTTGAAGGAGCAAAAACAGAAAGGGAAAGGGAGGGACGGACACAAAAGGATGAGAGTGACATTTGCCCCTCTCAATGTCTAGTTGCTGGAAGATGTCTGTGTTGCTCACTGCACAGGACAATAAGCTGAGCCTTATATATCATCATTGGCCTCCGTCCATCTTAAAGAGACGGTGGGTTTCGGTCATGGTCAGCATCTTCTTTGGTGGCTGAACAAGCCAATTATAGAGTGGCAGTCTCTGCCACATCCTGCACAACTGAATGTGGTGGTGTTGGCAGAAGGTGCCTTCTGTCGCCTCTGGTCTCTGAGTTGGGATCTGGTAGCTTCAGCTTCCTTCACCCCTGCTTTGACAATTTGTCTCCATGCTGACTGGTCAATCGCTGTTTCCTCCCATGAGTTTACGTCGATGTTAGCCAACTTAAGATCTCTCTTGCACACATCTCTGTACCTCAGCTGCGGGCGACCAGTTGGACGTGAACTGCATTCAAGCTGGCCATAAAGGAGATCTTTCGGAATACGTCCTTTCCCCATACGGTGAACATGTCCAAGCCATCTCAGGCGGCATTCACTGATCGTTGCAAATAAGGTCCTGGAACTGGACCTCTCGAGAACATCAGTGTTTGTTACCTTGTCCTGCCATTTAATTCCTAGGATCCTGCGAAGACACCACATGTGAAAGGCATTGAGCTTTGCCTCTTGTTTGGCATATGTTGTCCATGTTTCACTGCCATAGAGGAGAGTACTTAGCACACAGGCCTAGTACACCTTTAGCTTGGTGTTTATTGTCAGGTTTTTGTTTCCCCAAACTCTTTTGTTGAGTTTGCTCATAACAGAGGCTGCTTTGCCAATTCTTGTGTTTATTTCAGTATCCAGAGACAAGTTGTTTGTGACAGTGGATCCTAGGTATGTGAATTGATTAGTCACAGCAAGCAAAGAGCCGTTGATCGATATTACCGGAGGGCTTGGAGCATCTTGGGCCATCACCTCAGTCTTCTTTATGCTGATTTTTAAGGCAAACTTTTTACAGGCATTTGAGAACCTGTCCATCAGGCATTGGAGTCCATCAGGTGTATGACTCGCAAGGGCTGCGTCATCGGCAAATAGTAGCTCCCTAAAGAGCATGCGTGTTACCTTTGTTTTGGCGCGTAAGCGGGCCAGGTTGTAAAGTTTGCCATCATGGCGGGTGTGGATGTAGACCCCATCGTCGGAGGACTGGAAGGCATACATCAAGAGCAGTGAGAAAAAAGATCCCGAACAGCTTTGGGGCAAGTACACAGCCCTGTTTAACTCCACTGAGAATCGGGAAAGGCTTGGAGGTACTACCCTCAAAGCTGGCAGTGCTTTTCATGTTGCTGTGGAAGGACTTGATTATGCTGAGCAGCTTTGGTGGGCAACCTATCTTCTCAAGTAGCCTGAACAGTCCACTACAGCTTACGAGATCGAAAGCCTTTGTGAGGTCGACAAAAGCAAGGTAGAGGGGTTTCTGCTGCTCCCGACACTTTTCCTGTAACTGTCTCACTGAGAATACCATGTCGATAGTGGAGCGCCCTGCTCTGAACCCACACTGTGCCTCTGGGTACACACGGTCGGCTAACACCTGTAGTCTGACAAGAACCACACGAGCGAAGACCTTCCCAACTATGTTGAGAAGCGAAATCCCATGATAGTTGTTGCAATCGGTTCTATCCCCTTTGTTTTTATACAAAGTCACAATGTTGGTGTAGCGCGGATGAAGTGTGGGTGGAGCACAGAGGACGGCAAGACAACGTTTGGAGGCAGAGCAGGCTTATTTATTTTTCCAACTTTTCAGTCGAAGCAGCATAAACACACACACACACCCATACACACACTCTGCATCCAATCCCGGGTTGCGCTCCCTCTGCTCTCTCTCAGCCTCCTTAAATAGGGAGCGGTTTACTGGGAAAACACACACAAAACACAGGTTAATTACCATCAGATGTAGCGATTCTGCCACTCACCTTCCCTGGCTCCACCCTCCTGTCACAGACCGGCGCTTGACCACGCCCCCACTGCCACATACCCCCACCGCCCGACTCAGGCCAGGTGCCCGTCCGGCCCGCAGCTGACTCCCCCCCCTTGATGGGAGAGGAAGTCTGCCACGACCATCTGCACCCCCGGCCTGTGGACCACCTTGAAGTTGAAGGGTTGGAGTGCCAGATACCAACGGGTGATCCGCGCGTTGGCATCCTTCATGCGGTGGAGCCACTGGAGGGGCGCGTGGTCCGAACAGAGGGTGAAAGGGCGCCCCAGCAGGTAGTAACGGAGGGCGAGGACCGCCCAATTGATCGCCAGGCACTCTTTCTCAATAGTGCTGTAGCGCCCCTCACGCACTGACAGCTTCCGGCTGATGTATAGGACCGGGCGGTCCTCCCCTTCCACCTGCTGGGACAGAACTGCCTCCAACCCTCTGGCCGACGCATCCGTCTGTAACAAAAAAGGGAGAGAGAAGTCAGGGGAGTGTAAAAGTGGCCCCCCACACAGTGCAGACTTTACCTCAGAGAAAGCCCGCTGGCACTGCTCCGTCCACTGGACCAGATCTGGCGCCCCCTTTTTAGTGAGGTCAGTCAGCGGGCTGGTGACGTCCGAATAATTAGGTATAAACCTACGATAGTAGCAAGCCAGCCCCAGGAACTGTCTCACCCCCTTTTTGGTCTTGGGCCTTGGGCAGGCCGCAATCGCTGCTGTCTTATTAATTTGGGGACGCACCTGCCCGTTGCCCAAGTGGAAGCTCAGATACTGTACTTCCACCCGCCCAATCGCACACTTCTTCGGGTTGGCAGTGAGTCCCGCCCACCTCAGCGACCTAAGGACGGCCCTCAGGTGTTGCAGGTGCCGCTGGCAGTCATTACTATAAATGATAATGTCGTCTAGGTAAGCGGCCGCATAGGTGGCGTGGGGCAGGAGGACCCAGTCCATCAGCCACTGAAACATAGCGGGCGCCCCAAACAGCCCAAACGGAAGTGTGACGAACTGGTGTAAGCCGAACGGTGTGGAAAAGGCCGTTTTCTCCCGGGATAATGGAGTCAAGGGGATCTGCCAATATCCCTTCATCAAATCCAGTGTCGAGTAAAAGCGAGCCGTACCTAGTCGATCGAGCAGCTCATCAATACGAGGCATTGGGTACGCGTCGAATTTAGACACCGCGTTGACTTTTCTATAGTCCACACAGAACCGGACCGAGCCGTCGGCCTTGGGAACCAAGACCACCGGGCTGCTCCAGTCACTGTGGGACTCCTCGACGATGCCCATTTCGAGCATGGCCTGAAGTTCTTCCCAAACCACCTTTTTTTTGTGTTCGGGTAATCTATAAGGACGGCTACGCACTACCACCCCCGGGGGTGTCTCTATGTGGTGTTCTATGAGGTTAGTGCGACCGGGTAGGGGTGAGAACACATCCGAAAACTCGGCCTGCAACTGGGCGACCTCCGTGAGTTGGGTCGGGGAGAGGTGGTCTCCACAGGGGACCGGAGAGGTACATGATGCCAATGTCCCTTTTTGGACCTCCGGCCCCAGCTCCGCCTTCTCCGGAACTACCGACACCAATGCCACGGGGACCTCCTCATTCCAGAGTTTCAGCAGATTGAGGTGGTAGATCTGTAGTGCCCCCTCCCTGTCCGTTCGCCTAACCTCATAGTCGACGTCCCCGACTCGCCGTGTGACCTCAAAGGGTCCTTGCCACTTGGCAATTAATTTGGAGCTTGACGTGGGCAACAGGACGAGTACCTTATCTCCCGGAGTGAACTCTCTAAGGCGCGTGCCCTTGTTGTACAGGCGGGCTTGCCGTTCCTGGGCCTGCCGCAAATTCTCCTGAGTTAGGTGGGTGAGCGTGTGGAGTTTTGCGCGCAGATCCATAACGTACTGAATTTCGTTTTTGCTCTGTGAAGGTCCCTCCTCCCAATTTTCCCGCAATACATCTAAGATGCCGCGCGGCTTACGCCCATATAATAATTCGAACGGGGAGAACCCCGTGGAGGCTTGGGGGACCTCTCGCACTGCAAACAACAAGGGTTCAAGCCACTTATCCCAGTTACGTGTGTCCTCACGAATTTTTTGATAATGTTCTTGAGGGTGCGATTGAACCGTTCGACTAAACCGTCCGTCTGTGGGTGATAAATGCTGGTGCGGATCGGCTTAATACCCAGTAGCCCATACAGTTTGCTCAGTGTTCGTGACATAAACGAGGTGCCTTGGTCAGTCAGAATCTCTTTCGGGATTCCAACCCGGGAGATGACGTGGAAGAGGGCCTCTGAAATACTGCGTGCTGAGATATTGCGAAGAGGCACCGCTTCCAGGTATCGTGTTGCATAGTCCACCAGAACCAATATAAAGCGGTACCCTCGTGTTGACCGATCTAATGGCCCGACGAGATCCATCCCAATTCTTTCGAACAGGGTCTTGATTAATGGTAGGGGGCGCAAGGGCGCTTTTGGGATGGCCGCTGGATTTACTAACTGGCATTTGCGGCACACCGTACACCACTTATGGATGTCGCCGCAAATCCCCGGCCAATAGAATCGGGCCATTATCCGGGCGAGTGTCTTATCCTGCCAGAGGTGTCCAGCCATGGGATTAAAGTGAGCCGCCTGGAATACCAATTCCCGGTGGCTCTTTGGAATTAACAACTGGGTGACTCGCTCTTTCGTTTGAGTGTCCTGCGTCACTCGGTATAACCTATCCTTCAAAATGGAAAAATAGGGGAAGGACGGGGTGGCGTTCGGCTGGAGTGTTTGACCATCGATTACTCTCACTTGGTCAAACGCGTGTCGCAGAGTCTCATTTCGCGATTGTTCCAGTGGGAAATCCGCGAGGGATTCCCCAATAGAAAGAGGAGGGGCCGGCGGCTCCTCACTCTGTCGCGGAGATGACGTAGACGGCTCTGCGACCGCAGCTCCAGCCAAAGCGACACCGGGACCTTCCCCTGTCAACCTGCAGGACCCACTCTTTACTAGGCATGCCATTAAACCCCGAAATCCCGGCCAATCAGTCCCCAAGATCAAAGAGTGGGTAAGGCGAGGATTAACCGCCGCCTTCTCTATCGATTTTTCCCTTCTGAAATATATGTGGACCGACACCAACGGGTAGCTGTGAACATCCCCGTGCACACACAACACCTTCACCCCTTGTGCTCCCCCCAATGCCTCGTCTTGAACCAGGCTTTGGCGGATCAAGGTCTGATTGCAACCCGAATCCACCAATGCCTGATATGTAGCCCCTTGTACAATTACCGGTATGCGATACGCTCCGGCCCGATCGAGGGCAGCTTCTGGCACGTCGGGGATCTGCACCACTGCCCCCACATCCATCGCTGCGCACTGTTGCTGCAGGTGGCCCGGTTCCCCGCAGCGCCAGCAAACCGGCCCGGGCCTTCCCTCTGCAGCTGTGTTCTGGGGCTCACTCACCTGAGGGGGGGGAGAGACAGACACAGAAGGGAGAAACAGGAGGGCACCATGGGTGCGGCGGGCCGGCTGGTCCTCCATGGCGGGGGAATGGGGCGAGGATGGGAATGGGAGGAGGGGGGGAGAAAGAGAGAGAGAAGAGGAGAGAGAAGACGATGTCGCTAGTTGTCCTGCCGCCGGAACAGCTGCCAAATGATCCTCCGCCAGTCCTACGGCCTGATCCAGTGACACCGGGCGGTGGCACTGGACCCACTCCGCGGTTCCGGCTGGTAAGCGGGCGATGAATTGTTCCAGCGCCACCTGGTCGATGATTCCCTCGGCGTCGCGATCTTCGGCCCTCAGCCACCGCCAGCAGGCGTCCCGGAGCTGCTGGCTGAATGCGAACGGGCTGCCGACTTCCTCCATCCACAGCGCGCGGAAGCGCTGTCGCTGCTGCTTGGGCGTGCGCCCCACGCGCTGGAGGATGGCCCGGCGAAGGTCGACATAGGCCAGCCGGCGGTCGGCGGGGAGCTGTAGTGCGGCCAGCTGTGCCTCTCCCGTCAGGAGGGGGAGGAGGCGCGCCGCGCGCTGCTCCATCGGCCACCCCGAGGCTTCGGCGACCTGCTCGAACAAGGTGATGAAAGCCTCGGGGTCATCCTGCGGGCCCATCTTGGTCAAGGTGAGGGGACACGGGCCCGTGGCCGGGGCGCTGGTGGACCCCGCCGATGCGCCGGAACGCCTCTCGATCTTCCTGCTGGGCCAGCACCAGGGCTTCGAAGCGGCGCTCCTGCTCCTTTCGGAGCATGACGAGTGCCTGGTGCTGGCTCTGCTGAGCCGTGGTGAGGGTGTGGACCAAGTCCGCGAATGGGGAGGATTCCATGGGGCTGCAAAGCTGGTGCTCCACCTTCCCGGGTTTCGGCACCACTGTAGCGCGGATCAAGTGTGGGTGGAGCACAGAGGACGGCAAGACATCATTTGGAGGCAGAGCAGGCTTATTTATTTTTCCAACTTTTCAGTCGAAGCAGCGTAAACACACACACACCCATACACACACTCTGCATCCAATCCCGGGTTGCGCTCCCTCTGCTCTCTCTCAGCCTCCTTAAATAGGGAGCGGTTTACTGGGAAAACACACACAAAACACAGGTTAATTACCGTCAGGTGTAGCGATTCTGCCACTCACCTTCCCTGGCTCCACCCTCCTGTCACAGACCAGCGCTTGACCACACCCCCGCTGCCACAGTTGGCATCCCGCATGCTCTGTGGCACCTCACCTTCATTCCAGCATAAGCAAAGAAGTTAATAAAGGTGTGGGAGAAGCGCTGGTTTTCCTTCCTTAACTACCTCTGGTGGGATTGCATCGTTCCCTGGTGCTTTTCCACTAGAGAGGGCATCAATTGCCTTCTCTAACTCTGCCATAGTAGGCTCTGTATCTAGTTCTTCGAGGACTGTCATTGATGGAATGCTGTTTATGGCCTCCTCGGATACTGTGTTCTCCGTGGAGTACAGCTCTGAGTAATGTTCAACCCACTGATCCATCTGTCACCATTGGTCAATGATGGTGTCGCCAGTTTTTGCTTTTAAGGAGGCTGTTTTCTTAATGGTCGGACCAATGGCCTGCTTAATGCCTTCGTACATGGCCCTAACATTGCCAGTCAAGGATGCATGTTCTATGGAGGAGCAAAGCTGTAGCCAATAGTCATTTGCGCAATTCCTTGCTAGTTTTTGACTACTAGCCTTAGCCTTCTTTAGCAAGAGTAAGTTCTGCAAAGTGGGATCCCTCTTCCATTTAACTAATGCTTCTTTTTTGGCCCAGGTTGCTGGCTCCATAACCATAAGGTTGGCTTTGTGCCAGTCAACATTTCTCTTTTCCTTCCTCCCAAATGCGGCAATAGCAGACTTGTTTATATAGCAATGCTGAGGTGCTGCCATCGTGTTTCTGCTGACACAACATCCCTGGCCAGTCTCAGGCCGTTGATAAGGGAATGGAATTTGTTTTTGCTATCGATATCTTTAGTACGGGCAGTGTTTATCCTTGGGAGACTCCTAGGCCTCGCATGGTGCAGCAGTTTTCTTCCTTGTAGCGCTATTTTGCTGATAACAAGGGAATGATCGGAGTCACAGTCAGCGCTGTGATAGCTCCGTGTGCTGTGCACCGTTTGGAGGGTTTTCCTTCTGGTAATGACGAGGTCAAGCTGGTGCCATCGATGTGATCTGGGGTGCATCCAGGAGACTTTGTGCTTTTCCTTGTTTGGGAAATAAGTATTTGTTATACACAAGTTCCTGGCGCAACATAGTTCCAAAAGTCTCTGTCCATTTTCATTTATTTTGCCCACTCCAAAGTGGCCAATGCATGCCGGCCAGACATTGTGCTCAGAGCCAACTCTGGCATTGAAATCGCAGGTAGATGTCCTCTGTTGGAGACATTTGACTAATAAGCTCATCGAGCTCATTGTAGAACTTGTCCTATTGTCTCAGTAGGGGACTTAAACATGGGTGCATAGACAGACACAAGGTTTACTGGACCGTTTGTGGAGTTTAGACAAAGGCACAGTAGCCGTTCGGTACCACCAGAAGGTGCTTCTGTCATGGTTAGGAGAGATGTTCTTACTGCGAACCCAACTCCGTGTTCACGTCTGTCATCCTGGTGTTTCCCCTTCCAGAAGAAGGTGTATTGGCTTTCTTGTAACGAGCCATCATTTGCAAGTCTAGTTTCTTGGAGTGCAGCAATGTCCACATTTAGTCTGGCAAGTTCAGCATCAATGACAGCTGTTTTTCGGTTGTCATCGATAAGTTGTAAGTCATTTGACAATCCTGTTAACATTGTCCTAATGTTCCAGCTTGCTATACGAAGTGCTGGAGACTTCCTTTGCTTTGTGCGAGCAGGTGGGCTGAGTATCGGCCTGCTTGTCAAGCGCGAGCGCCCTAAGCCCCTTACACCCAAAGGAGCAGCAGACCGTGACGGATCAGCACCCTATTGACTGTGGGCTGCCCAGCTTCAGGCAGGTGGTAGCTGATCAGTGGAGCGTGGTGGCTCCTCCCACTGTCGGAGTCAGCCCGTGGCATCCTTTTTCTACGCCAATTGAAATAGGACTTATTACCTGTAACTGCTGATTCCCGTGTTGTACCCTTGCTTGTAACCACAAAGATGGAGTGACCTTTCCGTGACGCAAAACACCTGGGCAGGGTTATGGAGATCCTGAGTTGACCAAGCGTCAGGACCCCCTCTCATCCTCGCTGATGTGGTCCAGAGGAAAGCAGTGCAGTACATCTGGCACCAACTTGGCTGCAAGAGCTGCCGGAAGAGTTGACTGGTAGCCAGGTCAAACCGCCTAATGGGGCTCCGCTCCGAGTTTTCTGTCAGGGTTTACTTCCTTAGCCTTCCACTATCCCTAGCACTCACAAGGCAGTAAGACTATTTACCCATAGTTGGGGCCCTTGACAGGTGCTGTCACTCTGGGCCAGAGCGAGCCTGGGAGTAGTGATAGCTAAGGGTTCACTCCACTCTCCACAGCCGGACCATGGCCCTACCACTGGTTGCAGTTTAGCGTCATACCCAGGACACACACACATATATATATATATATATATATATATATATATATATATATATATATATATATATATATACACATACACACAGTGCCTTGCAAAAGTATTCATCCCCCTTAGTGTTTGTCTTGTTTTGTTGCATTGCAAGCTGGTATTAAAATGGATTTTTGTCACTTCACGGAATCCAGGGACACATGTTGGCCGAAACAAATCTGAGAAAATCACAAAAGAACCAATTTTTTTCAAAATTTGTGATTTTCATTTTTTTCCATAATGTGCAAGTTGAGATCTTGAAGAATGCAATCAGTATTTCAGATAATAGATTGTTTTGTTGGAAAAGCATACATTTTTTGTTGCAAATTGTCTCGTTTTTGTCAGGACTGTAGCCTGCTGGGGGGTGTGGGTAAATTACTATATGGGCCATTCATGTGATGATTTAAATCTTTTTTTTTTTTTCCGCCAATCAGCTGTATGATACGAGCTGAGCTCATGGCTACTTAAGCTGCATACAGGCATGTAATTTCACTATTGTATGAATAAAGCTAAACAGATTGCAGAGGAGCTGAAACACCATGAAGCAAACAGATGCACGGAGATGACCATTTCTAGCAAAAAAAAAAGGCAACCAAAAGGAAATGTTCTAGGACTACATATTCCATCAGAGGCATTGATGTGTGCAAGGCGACGTTTCTCTTTCTGATGGGGTAAATTTATTAATCTAAGGTTGTGTGGTTATTTTTGCATGTAACGGAGAGTGTTGTGGTTTGGTTACATGAAACTAGCATTGTGTTAGTTGGTATCATCGTGCGATCTTTCTTTCTTACGGTGTGAGTAATTTTTCAACCACAAAATGTTAAAGTATACTTTAGGACTTATTTTTGTACTTCATAATTGTTTTGGGCATACTTTGCATGGAAGGAAAATTGACGTGGTGATCTTTGTTTACATGAAAGTAGCATCGTGCTAGCTAGTAGGGGGTAGGGCTTTCCTTAATGTCATTGTGACAGTTCGTATGGGTGGGTGGAGCACAGAAGGACGGCAGGCCAGAACTGAGTTCACAAAACTCTTTTTATTGTGACACTTTTCAGCGTTACACCACTCAACCACGTTAATTAACATCAGGTGCAGTGATTCTGCAACTTACCTTCCCTGACTCTACCCTCCTGTCACAGACCAACACTTGACCATGCCCCCACTGCCACATACCCCCACTGCCCGACTCAGGCCAGGCGGTCGTCCGGCCTGCAGCCGACTCCCCCCCCCCTTGACGGGAGAGGAAGTCAGCCAAAGGGTTGGAGTGCCAGATACCAATGGGTGATCCGTGCGTTGGCATCCTTCATGCGGTGGAGCCACTGGAGGGGCGCGTGGTCCGAACAGGGGGTGAAAGGGCATCCCAGCAGGTAGTAACGGAGGGCGAGGACTGCCCACCTGATTGCTAAGCACTCTTTTTCAATAGTGCTGTAGCGCCCCTCACGCACCGACAGCTTTCTATTGATATACAACACTGGGTTGTCCTCCCCCTCCACCTCCTGGGACAAAACAGCCCCCAGCCCTCTGTCTGATGCATCCGTCTGTAACATAAAAGGGAGAGAAAAGTCAGGGGAGTGTAAAAGTGGCCCCCCACACAGTGCAGCCTTTCCCTCAGAAAAAGCCTGCTGGCATTGCTCCGTCCACTGGACCGGATCTGGTGCCCCCTTTTTAGTCAGATCAGTCAGCAGGCTGGTGACGTCTGAATAATTAGGTATAAACCTACGATAATAGCCAGCCAGCCCCAGGAACTGTCTCACCCCCTTTTTGGTCTTGGGCCTTGGGCAGGCCGCAATTGCTGCTGTCTTGTTAATTTGGGGATGCACCTGCCCGTTGCCCAAGTGGAAGCCCAGATACCATACTTCCACCCACCCAATCGCACACTTCTTCTGGTTGGCTGTGAGACCCGCTCGCCTCAGCGACCTAAGGACGGCCCTCAGATGTTGGAGGTGCCTCGGCCAGTCATTACTACAGATAATAATGTCATTGAGGTAGGCAGCCGCATAGGTGGCATGGGGGTGGAGGACCCTATCCATCAGCCGCTGAAATGTAGCGGGCGCCCCACACAGCCCAAAAGGAAGTGTGACAAATTGATGTAAGCCGAACGGTGTGGAAAAGGCCGTTTTTTCTCAAGATAATGGAGTCAAGGGGATCTGCCAATAACCCTTTGTTAAATCCAGTGTAGAGTAAAAGCGAGCTGTGCCTAGTCGATTGAGCAACTCATCAATACGAGGCATTGGGTACGCGTCGAATTTAGACACTGCGTTGACTTTTCTATAGTCTACACAGAACCGGAACGACCCGTCAGCCTTGGGTACCGAGACCACCGGGCTGCTCCAGTCACTGTGAGACTCCTCGACGATGCCCATTTCGAGCATAGCCTCGGGTTCTTCCTGAACCACTTTTTTCTTGTGTTCGGGTAGCCTGTAAGGGCGGCTATGCACTACCACCCCCGGGGGCATCTCAATGTGGTGCTCTATAAGGTTGGTGCAGCTGGGCAGGGGCAAGAACACTTCCGGAAACTCGGTCTGCAACTGGGCAACCTCCGCGAGTTGGGCTGGGGAGAGGTGGACTCCACAGGGGACCGGAGAGGTACGTGATGCCAATGTTCCTTTTTGAACCTCCAGCCCCAGCTCCGCCCTCTCCGGAACCACCGACACCAACGCCACGGGGACCTCCTCGTTCCAGAGTTTGAGCAGACTGAGGTGGTAAATCTGTAGCACTCCACCCCTGTCCGTTCGCCTCACCTCATAGTCGACGTCCCTGACTCACCGTGTGATCTCAAAGGGTCCTTGCCACTTGGCGACTAATTTGGAGCTTGACGTGGGCAACAATACGAGTACTTTATCTCCCGGTGCGAACTCTCTAAGGCACGTACCCTTGTCGTAAAGTCGGGTTTGTCATTCTTGGGCCTGCCGCAAATTCTCCTGGGTTAGGTGGGTGAGTGTGTGGAGTTTTGCGCGCAGGTCAATAACGTATTGGATTTCATTTTTACTTGGTGAAGGTCCCTCCTCCCAATTTTCCAGCAGCACATCTAGAATGCCGCGCAGCTTACGCCCATATAATAATTCAAATGGGGAGAACCCCGTGGAGGCTTGGGGGACCTCTCGCACTGCAAAAAGCAAGGGTTCGAGCCACTTATCCCAATTATGTGTGTCCTCACTTACGAATTTTTTAATTATATTCTTGAGGGTGCGATTGAACCGTTCAACTAAACCGTCCGTTTGTGGGTGATACACGCTGGTGCGGATCGGCTTAATACCCAACAACCCATTCAGTTCGTTCAGTGAACGTGACATAAACGAGGTGCCTTGGTCAGTCAGAATCTCTTTCGGGATTCCAACTCGGGAGATAATGTGGAGGAGCGCTTCCGCAATACTGCGTGCTGAGATATTGCGAAGAGGCACCGCTTCCAGGTATTGCGTTGCATAGTCCACCAGAACTAATATAAAGAGGTACCCTCATGCTGACCGATCTAATGGCCCGACAAGATCCATCCCAATTCTTTCGAAAGAGGTCTCGATTAATGGGAGAGGGCGCAAAGGCGCTTTTGGAATGGCCGCTGGATTTACTAACTGGCATTCGCGGCACGCTGTACACCACCTACGGACATTGCCGCGAATCCCCGGCCAATAGAATCGGGCCATTATTTGGGCTAGTGTTTTATCCTGCCCTAAGTGTCCAGCCATGGGATTAAAGTGAGCCGCCTGGAATACCAATTCCCGGCGGCTCTTCGGAATCAAAAGCTGCGTGACTCGCTCTTTAGTCTGAGTGTCCTGCGTCACTCGGTATAATCTATCCTTCATAATTGCGAAGTAGGGGAAGGACAGGGTGGCGTTTGGCTGGAGCATTTGACCATTGATTACTCTCACTTGGTCAAACGCATGCCGCAGAGTCTTGTCTCACGACTGCTGTAATGGAAAATCCGCGATGGATTCCCCAATAGAGAGAGGAGGAACCGGTGGCTCTGAGTCACTCACTCTGACGTGGAGCTGACGTAGACGGCTCTGTGACAGCTGCTCCCGCCAATGCAACACCGGGACCTCCCCTTATTAAACTATGGCAGGACCCACTCTTCACTAGATGACTCATTAATTCCCCAAATCCCAGCCAATCCATCCCCAAAATTATTGAGTGGGTAAGGCGAGGATTAACTGCCACCTTCACTATAAATTTTTCCCCTCGAAAAAAATGTGGACTGACACTAAAGGGTAGTTGTGAACATCCCCGTGCACACACAACACCTTCACCAATTGTGCTCCCCCCAATGCCTCGTCTTGCACCAGGTTTTGGTGGATTGAGGTCTGATTACAACTGGAATCCACCAACGCCTGATGTGTATCCTCTTGGATACTCACTGGTACGCGATATGCTCCGGCCTGATCGAGGGTGGCTCCTGGCGCGTTGGGGATCCGAACCACTGCGCCCACCTTCATTACCAAGCACTGCTTTTGGAGGTGGCCCGGCTCCCCGCAGCACCAGCAAACCAGCCCATGCTTCCTCTCTGCACTAGTGCTCTGGGGCTCACTCACCTGAGGGGGGAAAGAGACAGACACAGAAGGGAGAAATGGGAGGGCACCACGGGTGCGGCGGGCCGGCTGGGGTGGCGCCAGCCCCAGCCTCTGTGGTGGAGGAATGGGGCGAGGAGGAGACACAGGAGGAGGGGAAGAGAGAGAGGAGAGGAGAGAAGAGGTTGTCTGCTGTCCTTCCATCGGGACAGCCGCCAAATGGTCCTCCGCCAGCTCGATTGCCTGATCCAGCGACGTCGGGCGGTGGCACTGGACCCACTCTGTGGCTCCTGCTGGTAAACGCGCGATGAACTGCTCCAGTACCACCTGGTCAATGATTCCCTCGGTGTCGCGGTTGTCGGCCCTCAACCACTGCCAGCAGGCGTCCCGGAGTTGCTGGCCAAACGCGAACGGCTGGCCGACTTCCTCCAAGCGCAATGCGCGGAAGCGCTGACAAGTCTAAGTCAAAGAAACTCCTAAACCCTTGATCTAAATTTAATGTGGATACCCTCAAATGAAAGCTGAAAGTCTGGACTTTATGTCCATGTCCATTATATAACTATAACTTGAATATGTTTCAGTAAACAGGTAAAAAAACAAAATTTGTGTCAGTGTCCAAATATATATGGACCTAACTGTACATATATGGTTTCACCTGTCGATATTCAATTTGGAGAGTTCCTACTTCATAATTGCTATCACTTGCAGACATTTTATACAACATCTCACAACCAAAGTCTGTACGCGTGTGCTCAGTTTGCAAGTAAACACAGAACTGCTCCCAGTCTGTTAGCCTTAAATGATGTCATGATGGCTGTCCCCTGGCGGTGAAAGTGTGCATAAGTGAGATCATGACATCATTTTATTTACCTGTTTACTGAAACATATTCAAGTCATAGTTATATAATGGACATGGACATAAAGTCCAGACTTTCAGCTTTCATTTGAGGGTATCCACATTAAAATTGGATGAAGGGTTTAGGAGTTTCAGCTCCTTAACATGTGCCACCCTGTTTTTAAAGGGACCAAAAGTAATTGGACAATTGACTCAAATGCTATTTCATGGGCAGGTGTGGGAAATTCCTTCATTATGTCATTCTCAATTAAGCAGATAAAAGGCCTGGAGTTGATCTGAGGTATGGTGCTTGCATTTGTAAGATTTTGCTGTGAAGAAAACATGCAGTCAAAGAAGCTCTCCAAGCAGGTGAAACAAGCCATCCTTAAGCTGCGAAAACAGAAAAAAACCCATCAGAGAAATCGCTACAAAATTAGGAGTGGCAAAATCTACAGTTTGGTACATCCTGAGAAAGAAAGAAAGCACTGGTGAACTCATCAATGCAAAAAGACCTGGACACTCACAGAAGACAACAGTAGTGGATGATCGCAGAATAATTTCCATGGTGAAGAGAAGCCCCTTCACAACAGCCAACCAAGTGAACAACACTCTCCAGGAGGTAGGTGTATCAATATCCAAATCTACCATAAAGAGAAGACTGCATGAAAGTAAATACAGAGGGTTCACTACACGGTGCAAGCCAGTCATAAACCTCAAGAATAAAAAGGCTAGATTGGACTTTGCTAAAAAACATCTAAAAAAGCCAGCACAGTTCTGGAAGAACATTCTTTGAACAGATGAAACCAAGATCAACCTCTACCAGAATGATGGAAAGAAAAAAGTATGGCGAAGGCGTGGTACAGCTCATGATCCAAAGCATACCACATCATCTGTAAAACATGGTGGAGGCAGTGTGATGGCTTGGGCATGCATGGCTGCCAGTGGCACTGGGTCACTAGTGTTTATTGATGTGACACAGGACAGAAGCAGCCGGATGAATTCTGAAGTATTCAGAGACATACAGTGTGCTCAAATCCAGCCAAACTGATTGGTCGGCGTTTCATAATACAGATGGACAATGACCCAAAACAAAAGCCAAAGCAACCCAGGAGTTTATTAAAGCAAAGAAGTGGAATATTCTTGAATGGCCAAGTCAGTCACCTGATCTCAACCCAATTGAGCATGCATTTCACTTGTTAAAGACTAAACTTCAGACGCAAAGGCCCACAAACAAACAGCAACTGAAAACCGCTGCAGTAAAGGCCTGGCAGAGCATTAAAAAGGAGGAAACACAGCGTCTGGTGATGTCCATGAGTTCATGAGTTCAAGACTTTAGGCAGTCATTGCCAACAAAGGGTTTTCAACCAAGTATTAGAAATGAACATTTTATTTACAATTATTTAATTTGTCCAATTACTTTTGAGCCCCTGAAATGAAGGGATTGTGTTTAAAAAATGCTTTAGTTCCTCACATTTTTATGCAGTCATTTTGTTCAACCCACTGAATTAAAGCTGAAAGTCTGAACTTCAACTGCATCTGAATTGTTTTGTTCACAATTCATTGTGGTAATGTACAGAACCAAAATTAGAAAAATGTTGCCTCTGTCCAAATATTTATGGACCTAACTGTATGAACCTATGGCTGTTGTGAAGCAATCGGTGAATGTGGCTCACTGGTTTGACCATGCAGCTATGGAATCCAACAGTGACTCAGCCGACTCTGATCGTGGTGACCCTGGACCTCAACAAGACTCGCGCCCAAATAATTTATCCTGGTAATTATGATAAATTCTTACTTTCATTGTAATACTAAATAAGAGCCCTTTTGAAGAATAATTAAACTGCCCTCCCTAGTGGATATAGGTAACGATTACTTGAGAGTGCGCTGGTAGGCCACATTAGCCTGCCAGCCACGGCATTATAATATTTATAGCCTATTCTGAGCGAGGAAACATCCCTTTGTCTCATTTTCACAATGATTGTACAGGATCCCTCAGGATTCTTGACTTGTCAATTGCAAGCAAAAGTAAAAATGTTTACCTCCAATCTTTTTCTTTTTCTTGAACAGTTGCTGGTCCATTTCTTCTTTGGCTGCTTGATTTTGTTTCACGTGCACAATACAATCTCTCCGCCTCGTCTCCTCTTCTGGAAAAAAAAAAACCCTCTGGCTTCATGCGCACAATCCACTCTCTCTGCCTCGACTCCTCTTTAGGAAAAAGCCAACCCACTTGCTCCACCTCTTCTCCTTTTTTGGAAAAAGCCAACCCTCTCGCTCCGCCTCCTCCTTTTTCGGAAAAAGCCAACCCTCTCACTCCGCCTCTTCTTTTTCGGCAAAAGCCAACCCTCTCACTCCGCCTCTTCTCCTTTTTCAGAAAAAGCCAACCCACTCGCTCCTCCTCTTCTCCTTTTTCAGAAAAAGCCAATCCTCTCATTCCACCTCTTCTCCTCTTCCAGAAAAAGCCAATCCACTCTCTCTGCCTCCTCTCCTCTCTCGGAAAAAGGTAAAAATTTCTTCCTGAACTGGTCCCGTTGTTACAATTCACTGCACAACAATAAGGCATGTGTTTTTTTTTTTTGGAAATTCGCGAATGCACATCTGCAATCAAGCCGAACGGCAATGAAAATACATGGAAGTGGACTCAAATCAAGCGGTTTGTTTGTCTTAAGTGACATCATGTGCCGAGTGATCACGAAAATAGCCGAACAGAAATGCGCCATGATCCGCACCAACTTATTTTAATTATTACTTATTAACACTACTTCTTGGGACCAGAAGAAAATTACAGAGGTTTTTTTTTTAACATATAAAGTTTCAAATGTGCATAAAATTAAAACTGTTGCCTATGACCTTTAATTCTTCCCCAACCCGAATCAGTCTCTCTTTCTCTTTTCTATGCAGCAACTGATCTGTTGAGAAGTTTAATAGGCCCCAGGCAGGCCTGCTGAAATTTTGGCGATCCAGGACATATTTGATCTAATTGTTTCAAAAAGAAAATGAATCTGGAAGGTTCTCGGGATTTCTGCTGGTCAGTACTCAAAGGAGTCTATAATCAGCCAAGCTGAGCACAGAACCTGATCCTGCAAACTGATTCATGATGAGGCATTGAAAAGAGGGTAAGAGATGAATGTGTGGTGTGCTCACAGGGATGTGCACACATATCCTCTGGCTGCTGCCAAACTTGAAAATAAGGGCCAAAAGCAGCTGTTAAAAAAAAGAAAGAAAAAATGGTGTTGAGCAATCATGTAGCATGCACCTCAAGGTCAAAATTGGAAATGCAACAAATGCTAATTGAGGCCCATTGGAGCAGAAATCATCCTGCTCCATACTTGATCTATAAACACTTTCAGTGGACAAGGAGCAGGAGATGGATGGTTATTGACAGGGTTGCCTGGTTCTTTTTTTTATGCTAAATTGGGCTAGTTTAAAAATAGCAGTAGCATTGTAGTACTTGAGATAGGTCTTGATTTCACTTTGAGATTGCATTCTCATTTCTGAATCTGGTTCATCTCATCTCATCTCATCTCATCTCATTATCTCTAGCCGCTTTATCCTGTTCTACAGGGTCGCAGGCAAGCTGGAGCCTATCTCAGCTGACTACGGGCGAAAGGCGGGGTACATCCTGGACAAGTCGCCAGGTCATCACAGGGCTGACACATAGACACAGACAACCATTCACACTCACATTCACACCTACGGTCAATTTAGAGTCACCAGTTAACCTAACCTGCATGTCTTTGGACTGTGGGGGAAACCGGAGCACCTGGGGGAAACCGGAGCACCTGGAGGAAACCCATGCGGACACAGGGAGAACATGTAAACTCCGCACAGAAAGGCCCTCACCAGCCACGGGGCTCGAACCCAGACCTTCTTGCTGTGAGGCGACAGCACTAACCACTACACCACCGTGCCGCCCCATATATATATATATATATATATATATTTTTTTTTTTTTAATACCAAATTGGGCTAGTTTCAAAATACTCTGCAGTAGTGTTGTAGTACTTGAGAATGGTCTTGATTTCACTTTTTCAAGATTTTGGTGTCATTTCTGAATAAGCCATATTTTTGGTCTTGGTCTTGTCTTGGTCTCAGACATGGAAGACTCAGGATTTTATTTCAAGACCAGTCAAGACCACAACTTCAAGGATATCATTCAGTTGCCTGTGCATTGTCTGATTTATTTGTTAACATTACTGTTGTTGGATATAAATGTCTTGCTTCAAATGTAACCAATAATGTCACTCATTGCTAATTTGAAAATTTTGTTACTGTTCATGGTTGTCACCCATCCCTGCCCCCTTCACACTCATTGATCAGATCTTGGTCTTGTCTTGGTCTCGATACACTTTGGTCTTTGTTATGATTTGGTCTCGGTTTCAGTGGTCTTCACTAACACTACTCAGCAGCCACCATGGTCTTGTTTTATAGCAAATAACTGGAATTAAGTTGGACAAATTTCCACAAATAAAGGCAAAGTGTCAGTGCAATAAATGTGTTTGTGATGTACAGAACCATTCCTGATACAGTATATTACAATATGGAATGTATATGCACCACAGTGACCTTCTTTCCCATGCTGAGAAAGAGAAAACAAAATTATTGTATTTCTCAGTGCTTTATTTATTTATTTATTTATTTATTATTTCAACAATTTTTATTTATTTATTTATTTATTTATTTTGGGGGGGGTACATTCAGGCTTGCTGGGCTAGACTTTTATGTTATAATACCTTAAACCCTGGTTAATGATATTGGCTCTTCTATGTGCATGATGGGAAACACACCTGCTTTTAGACTTACCTACAGTTGAAGAAAAAAGTACCTGAAAACCTCTCAAAATGATCATCTGGACTGTATGTTGGATGTGTGGATATACGGTCTACTCTCAACTACCTTTTTACAGGGCTACTCTAAAAAAAAATCACTAGATAAGATAATAGCCTGTAGCATAAGTCAGGTGCATAACCTCTCAAATGAATCTTGAGGTTTTGTTATAAACCTCATCATTCTGTCATTCCGTCCTATCAAAATCTATGGTGACAAGTCACTGCTGAGTAGTGAACCAGAAATTAACATTATAATTTTTGGGGGGGTTGTTTTGCTAATGTATACTGTCTATTAGCTTAACATTTCCCTGTCTGTGACTTTACCAAAACTGACAAAAACAGACTTGTTTAGTTTCACAAAAATAGAGAAATTAAATGTTAAAACAAATACTATAAAATATAACAGTTAAATTGTATAGTGCTTTTAACAATATTGTCACAAAGCAGCTTTACAGAAAAAAAAATAAAGACTTTAAACATGTGAACTAATTTTATCTTGAATAAATTTATTTATCCCTGATGAGCAAGCTTGTGGCAATGGTGGTAAGGAAAAACTCCCTCAGACGACATGAGGAAGAAACCTTGAGAGGAACCAGACTCAAAAGGGAACCCGTCCTCATTTGGGTGATAACAGATTATAAATAACTTGCTTCTATAACTGTGTCCTATATGGTCACAAAGTACAATTCTGTAACCAGGAAATTCATTTTGTAATATAACTGAAATATAGATCAGAAAGCAGGTTTATAGGAGCAAAGATCATACTGACCAGTGGTAAAGAGGGTCATATTGTATCGATATTATTAAAAAACCCTCAGGCATCCACTATTTATAATTTTCCTGCAACATAATGCACACACTGTCTCTGGAATACATAGTTAGATCCCAGATGGCTATGGCAGAAAATCCCAGCAGCGCTGTAATTGAGAGATTTCTTTTCTTTCTTGCTCATATAACATTTCTGGTTCTCACTGAGTCTGTTCTACTGCCTGGGGCTGCTGAGGAAACATGTCTATTCACAAAGGACTGAAGATGCACTCATGTTATAGAAGATGTTTTGCAGTATATCTCATCTCATCTCATTATCTCTAGCTGCTTTATCCTGTTCACAGGCAAGCTGGAGCCTATCCCAGCTGACTACGGGCAAAAGGCGGAGTATACCCTGGACAAGTC
The DNA here is from genome assembly GCF_027579695.1 of Neoarius graeffei. NCBI lineage: Eukaryota > Metazoa > Chordata > Actinopteri > Siluriformes > Ariidae > Neoarius > Neoarius graeffei. The sequence goes on from NC_083583.1 coordinate 62,337,493, forward strand.
GCCAGGTCATCACAGGGTATTTTGCTATATATGTCTGTGATATATATTTTATGCTTCTTTTTCATCTCATCTCATTATCTCCAGCGGCTTTATCCTGTTCTACAGGGTCGCAGGCAAGCTGGAGCCTATCCCAGATGACTGCGGGCGAAAGGCGGGGTACACCCTGGACAAGTCGCCAGGTCATCACAGGGTATTTTGCTATATAAGTCTGTGATATATATTTTATGCTTCTTTTTCATCTCATCTCATTATCTCTAGCCGCTTTATCCTGTTCTACAGGGTCGCAGGCAAGCTGGAGCCTATCCCAGCTGACTACGGGCAAAAGGCGGGGTACACCCTGGACAAGTCGCCAGGTTATCACAGGGTATTTTGCAATATATGTCTGTGATATATATTTTATGCTTCTTCTTAATAATAATAATAATCTCATCTCATCTCATTATCTCTAGCCGCTTTATCCTGTTCTACAGGGTCGCAGGCAAGCTGGAGCCTATCCCAGCTGACTACGGGCGAAAGGCGGGGTACACCCTGGACAAGTCGCCAGGTTATCACAGGGTATTTTGCAATATATGTCTGTGATATATATTTTATGCTTCTTCTTAATAATAATAATAATAATAATAATAATAATAATAATCATGGCGGCATGGTGGTGTAGTGGTTAGCGCTGTCGCCTCACAGCAAGAAGGTCCTGGGTTCGAGCCCCGGGGCCGGCGAGGGCCTTTCTGTGTGGAGTTTGCATGTTCTCCCCGTGTCCACGTGGGTTTCCTCCGGGTGCTCCGGTTTCCCCCACAGTCCAAAGACATGCAGGTTAGGTTAACTGGTGACTCTAAATTGACCATAGGTGTGAATGTGAGTGTGAATGGTTGTCTGTGTCTATGTGTCAGCCCTGTGATGACCTGGCGACTTGTCCAGGGTGTACCCCGCCTTTCGCCCATAGTCAGCTGGGATAGGCTCCAGCTTGCCTGCGACCCTGTAGAAGGATAAAGCGGCTAGAGATAATGAGATGAGATAATAATCATAATAATAATCACAATAATAATAATAATAATAATAATAATAATTTTGCAAACACTGGCATTATGGCATTATTGAGAATTGCCATTAGTTTATTTAGTTTGTAATGGTGCTTTAGGCTTATGTTGAATGTTATGGTGCTGGAAGCATGCTGTGGGTGGATGTGATGCCTATAAATAAATCTTGTTTTATATATTTTCCAGTTGCATTCCAAGTGTGAAAATTACATATCAGCATTCCAAACACCAGCATTTTGTTAATGAGTATTGACAAATTACTTCTGACCAGCATTGATGGATGAAACTGTGTAATTAGATATGTGTTAAATGAAGCGCAACCCTACGGGATGTTTGCAAGAACCTTCTCTAAGCCCTTTCTTTTTTGTAAGTGATTACAAATCCACTGCACTGCCAGTTTGATTTATGCAGCAGCAGAGCCACGTCTCTCTGTGTATCATGTGCATAAGGCACCCTTCTTATCGTTTGCAATCATTTCAGTTCCATGGTGCAGCCCCTAAATGCTCCATCATGTAAAATAAACTTCCTTCACCCCAAGTGATGGTGACAGCTGTTGGAAGTACTTTCTGTCTCTTGCAGACAGCAGGATGACATTTTTTAAATTGGCTTTTATTTGACTTTACCTGTGACTTGCCACAAACTACTCATGAAAATATGTTGAATGTCAAATAAATGTTATTAATTTATTTAAATTAACTTTTATTAATATAAGGCATTGTCACAAAGCAGCTTTACAGAAATCAGGCTATAGATTCAAATATGTCCCAAAAGAGCAAGCCAGAGGTGATGGTGGCAAGGAAAACCTCTCTGAGATAACATGAGGAAGAAACCTTCAGAGGAACCAGACTTAAAAGGGAACCCTTTCTCGGACGTCACTACTCTTCCACAGCTGCATATTATAGAGTGCTACAGTATGTGTTGAAATTATTTTGAGTACAAACATTAGGTAATTTTTGATTCATTGAGTTTTAACTTTATTATTATTATTACCCAATATTTAATGATTGGGACTTGAGCATAAACTGCTTTTAGCAAGTGCAGTCTTGAGGCTATCTAAATAAAAACATCCACAGTCCTCTTTAGGGTAACCGTGTGGTACCATCTACAGCAGTCGCATGGCAAACTTTAGGCTAGCCACATGCAGCCATCCTCAGCAGCAGTGAGTGCTCCTCAGGTCACAGAAGTAGAGCATCAGAGTGTGCTAGGCAAAAGCTGGAAAGAAACTCATGATGACTTTTGCCTGAAAAGTGGTGCATCATGTAGTATGTTGCTTTCTTTTTATTGCCATAGAAACATTTTCCTGTAACATTTAATTTATTTTTGTTGGAAAATTAATGTTTGAATCGATTTTTAATTGATTCAATTGTCAGGTATGCGAGGTAGGCAGATGTACCGGTAAGTGCAGAAGTATCAGTTTAATAATAACAGTGCAGTTTCTTTACAAAAGTGCACAAACACACACAAAGGCAAACAGTCCAAGACGGCAGGCTAAATCCAAATCATAAAACAGGCAAAAGGGTTGGGCGAGGCACAAACAGGATATGAGAGGCAAAGTGAGAATGGGAACGAGAAACAGGCACAGTAATCAGGAAAACAGGAAATCAACAACATGGGTAGAAAGGCTCGGTAATGTGTATTGACGAACAATGGTGCTTGAAAGTTTGTGAACCCTTTAGGATTTTCTATATTTCTGCATAAATATGAGCTAAAACATCATTAGATTTTCACACAAGACCTAAAAGTAGATAAAGAGAACCCAGTTAAACAAATGAGGCAAAAATATTATACTTGGTCATTTATTTATTGAGGAAAATGATCCAGTATTACCGCAGCACAGTGGTGTAGTGGTTAGCACTGTCGCCTCACAGCAAGAAGGTCCTGGGTTTGAGCCCAGCGGCTGCCGAGGGCCTTTCTGTGTGGAGTTTGCATGTTCTCTCTGTGTCCGTGTGGGTTTCCTCTGGGTGCTCTGGTTTACCCCACAGTCCAAAGACATGCAGTTAGGTTAATTGGTGGCTCTAAATTGACCGTAGGTGTGAATGTGAATGGTTGTTTGTCTCTATGTGTCAGCCCTGCGATGACCTGGTGACTTGTCCAGAGTGTACCCTGCCTTTCGCCCAGAGTCATCTGGGATAGGCTCCAACTTGCCTGTGACTCTGTAGAACAGGATAAAGCGGCTACAGATAATAGATGGATGGATCCAATATTACATGTCTGTGAGTGGCAAAAGTGTGTGAACCTCTAAGATTAGCAGTTAACTTAAAGGTGAAATTAGAGTCAGGTATTTTCAATCAATGGAATGACAATCAGGTGTGAGTGGGCACCCTGTTTTATTTAAAGAACAGGGATCTATCAAAATCTGATCTTCACAACGCATGTTTGTGGAAGTGTATCATGCCATGAACAAAGGAGATTTCTGAGGACCTCAGAAAAAGCATTGTTGATGCTCATCAGACTGGAAAAGGTTACAAAACCATCTCTAAAGAGTTTGGACTCCACCAATCTACAGTCAGACAGATTGTGTACAAATGGAGGAAATTCAAGACTATTGTTACCCTCCCCAGGACTGGTCGACCAACAAAGATCACTCCAAGAGCAAGACGTGTAATAGTCAGCAAGGTCACAAAGGACCCCAGGGTAACTTCTAAGCAACTGAAGGCCTCTCTCACATTGGCTAATGTTAATGTTCATAAGTCCACCATCAGGAGAACACTGAACAACAATGGTGTGCATGGCAGGGTTGCAAGGAGAAAGCCACTGCTCTCAAAAAAAAACATTGCTGCTCATCTGCAGTTTGTTAAAGATCCCACTGGGAATGAAAATCCATCATACTTGGCTCCGGTGGGGGTTCGGGCTCAGGCTAGGACTTGGATTCTTGACTAGGAGTGGGCTTGAGCTCGGAACTTGACTTGGGCTCTGGGCCGGAATCATGCTCAGACTCAAGACTTGACTTGGGTCTTGGATTTGGTTTGGATCCAGGACTGAAAGTGGACTCAAGCTCTGGGCTGGATTCAGGCTCTGGAGATGACTTGAGTTTAAGATGGACTCTGGCTCCTGCTCAGGAGATGACGTAGGCTTGAGCTCTGGATCTGGCTTGGACTCAGGGCTGGTCATGTGCTCAAGCTCTGGATATGACTTGAGCTCTGGGCTGGACTCTAATTCCAGCTCATGAGATGACTCAGGCTTGATCTCTGGATCTGGCTTGGACTCAGGGCTGGACTTGAGCTCTGGCAATGACTTGAGCTCTGGGGATGGCCTAAGCTCTGGACTGGACTCTGGCTCAAGCTCTGGAGATGACTCAGGCTGGAGATGACTCAGGTTGGCTTGGGCTCAGGATGGGAAGTGAGCTTCGACTCAGGTTCCAGGCTGTATTCAGGCTCAGAGGATTTGAGCTCTGGACTTGACTTGGACTCAGGACTTGACTTTAGTTCAAACTCAGGACTGGGCTCAGGCATGGGCTCAAGCTCTGTCAGCACGTTGATTTGGTCTTGGTTAGAACCTGGCAGTGGGACGACGCAGACATCTTCATGGCCGGACGGTGGCAGGATGATGCAAACGTCTTCCTCTAACACAGGTTCCAGAACCGGCTCATGTTCTGGTACTGGCCTTAACTCTGGCATTGGCACTGGAGCTGACACAGGCGCCGATTCTGGTGTTGGCTCTGATGCTCCAGTCTAGCTGACCCAGGCACTGGCTTTGGAGCAGACACTGATGCAGGCTTTGATGCTGGCTCTGGCACTGGAGCTGACTCCAGCACTGGCATAGGTTCTCGAGTAGACACTGGCACAGGCTCTGATGCTGGCTCTGGCTTTGGGGCGGACTCCAACACTGGCGCTGGTTCTGGAGCAGGCATTGGTGCTGGCTCTGGAGCAGACGCTGACACTGGAACAGAGGCTGGTGCTAGCACTGGCACAGGAACAGATGCTGGTGCTGGAACAGATGCTGGAATTGGCTCTGGCACTAGAACAGATGCTGGCTCTGATGCAGGCCATGGAACTGGTTCAGGCATTGATTCAGGTGCTGGTTCTGGCTGAGAGACCAGCTCTGGAGAGATAGCCTCTAGGAGTGGCTCAGGCGCAACAGCCTCCTCTGCTGCCTCTACTGAAGGGAGCTCTGGAGCAACTGCCTCCTCTGCTGTGTCAGTCACTGGAGGGAGCTCTGGAGTGACAGCCTCCTCCACTGTGCAGGCCATCGGTATGATTGCCCCACCAAAAAAAAAAAAAAATTCATGAGATTCCTCCTTTTCCAATGATTCAAAAATGAACTTGAGCATGGCCAAAAAAGTCTGTGAGCTTCAAAGGCATGGGTACTTGACTTGGATCAGTGTAATCCACCAATCTGCATGCTCGTCCAGCCATAAACATTAGGATAAAGCTTACCCAGATGGGTTCTGGTGGCTTGGGCTCTTGGAGGTCCTCATAGAAAAAGTCACACTGCATGTTGAATCCCATGGGGTGATGTACAGTATTCTGTTGTAGGGTGCCGAGGAACTCCAGTCAGACTTCAGCCGGAAATATGAGGTGAGGGGCTGAGACAGGGAAACCCAGAAGCGGCATGGAATTGCATGCTGAAAAACTTCTGCTACATCCATAATGGCAAAGTATTCTGTCAGGTACATAAGGTAGGCAGATGTAAGTGCAGAAGTATCAGTTTAATAATAACAGTGCAGTTTCTTTACAAAAGTGCACAAACACACACAAAGGCAAACAGTCCAAGATGGTAGGCTAAATCCAAATTGTAAAACAGGCTAAAGGGTTGGGCGAGGTGCAAACAGGATATCAGAGGCAAAGTGAGAATGGGAATGAAAAACAGGCACAGGAATCAGTAAAACAGGAAATCAAGAACATGGGTAGAAAGGCTCAGTAATGCGTACTGATGTATCACAATACTTCGTATTGATCATGCATCAGCACAGTCCTTAAATAGGTGCACACATAGCTCCTTAATTAAGTTCAGGTGCTCATCATTAACAGTGCACGTGCTGGAGTCTGCTTGATGCGTGCGCAGCCCAAGGTGCACCTTCAGGTGCATGCGCCATAGTGCGCAGGATTGACATCAATAATGCAGAAGTCATAAAATAATCATTGAAGACAAAATTTGTATTTAGAAAAATAGTGTGCCTGAGACTTAGGAACTATAGTATTAAGATTTTCCTTCACTGAAACTAAGGGCCCCAAAACTGTTCCAGCATGACAATGCTACTGCTCACAAAAAGAGGTTAATTAAGACATGGTTTGCCAAGGTTTTAGTTCAAGAACCCAAGTGGCTTGCACAGAGCCCTGAACTGAAATGCTGCCTGCATGTCAGGCCTCCTCACCTGACATCAGTGCCCGACATCACTAATCTGAGGCTGAATGGGTACAAATCCCAGCAGCCCTGTTCCAAAATCCAGTGGAAAACCTTTCCAGAAGACTGAAGGTAATTATAACTGCAATGAAGGACTAAATTCGGCATAGGATGTTCAACAAGCATATAAAAGTGTGTGATTGGTCAGGTGTCCACATTCTTTTCGCTGTTTTCTTTTCAAGTCAAAATTATTTGAAAAGTGCTTTTAAAAAATTGTCACAAAGTAGCATTACAGAAAGACAGATAAAAATGTTTACATTTATCCTGAATGAGCCATGAAATAATGAGAAATTACACTGGTCTGCAGCCAAAATGCTTCTGAAATAAATAAAGTCAAACTTTATGAATTCCGGGTTGCTGAGAATGAAAATGAAACTTAAAATTGTTCATTGGCTCTAGTTTTCAAGAATGGTTCTATGAATAAATCTTTGATTGGGTTTGGATAGTACTTACTTTTTTGGTAAAACAATGAATGAGAATCTGAAGCAGGTATTGCATCATACATGGCATCATGTTATTCCTAGAAGTCATTGATGATGCAATCATAAGTCAACTTGCATCACTCTGCTGAACAAATTGCCCTATATCAGCTCAAAATAATAATAATAATAATACAGTGCTATGCACTCGAGATTAAGTCTTTGCTTGACAAGAGATGCTCCGTTTCATGAATACAAGAGACAAGCGGTCAAAAAGCACTAAGTGCACACTGAATAAGGACTAAACCTATTCAATACTTATACTTAAATGTTTATTGTCAATTGGTTCTTAATACATATTATTTATATAAACTTTTTGCTGATTTTCTAGTATTACATCAAGAGAACAGGTGAAATATCATGTAAACCAACCATAAACACATGAAGAGACCTAGGTTTACAATTTATACTTAAAATGTTACTATCTGCACAATGTACAGAAGTATAAAATGTAAAATCTTAAATATCTTGGAAGGTATAGCCAATCAACTGTTTTAATTGTCATATTTGAATTCAACACACCAAATTTCATAACAAAAAGTCAATTGAACCTCTGAAGCAGACAACTTCTGAAAAACTATTGACCAGTGTTATTTTATACCCCTCTCTGATTTATATCTTGAGACAGGCTCAAAGGTGAAGTAAAGTATTGTCCAGTGATGTGTGTGTGTGTGTGTGTGTGTGTGTATTAACCTAGAGGAGGCAGTGACAAAGTACTCATACACATCAGCAAGGACATCAGTAAACAGCTTTGTCTTTTTATGCATCATATGAGTTCCACATTTGGTTTACTCATGCAAAAGCCATCCCCTGTGACCTCATCCTTAACATCTTCCATTTCCTCTTATTATATGCAATCCTCTAAGGCCTCCAGCCACACACAAACTAGCAGGTTAGCCACCATTTCCCGGGTTTTGCAAAATTCTGGGTTGCCCCCAGACTTCCATGTTAAATTTGGTAAAGAGCCGTCAAAAAATGGTGATGTTCACCCGAGACAAACAAAAATCAAAACATCCACCACCCAGGGGCCTACCGGGGACCCCCTGGGGTCCAAATATGGAATTTCTGAGTTGTACCAAATTGTGGCTCTCCCCTGTACCCACATGCCAAGTTTAGTGAAGATCTGTTGAGAGTTGGTGTTAATAAATGTAATGTGAAAGGCATTGAGGGAGGGGGTGGGTGGATGTTGTGCACCCCAGGGACCTCCCTGGGGCATGTACATGAATTTTGTTTATATCTGCAAAATTCTGGGTCATCCGGGTCATATATGGGTCTCTCATTTATGGTCAAAAAATTAACTTTCTAATTTTACTTTTTTTTTTTGCATTTACCTAACACTCAATGTTTCTTTTGTCATGTTTAATAAGAATAAAGAATTATAAACAGGTTAATCTTGCTTTATCTGGCCTCCACTGTGGATTTTTGTTTTATTACAATTCAAATGCTTTTGAAAAATTGATTTACATATAAAATAACTACATCATGAAGAATTAAAGCGTCTCCTTCACAGATGAGTGAAAATATTGAATAAATTTCCTCTTTTTGATTGCTTGGGCTAAAAATGCCAAGTTATGATGACTGAATTGATTATTCACTTAAATATGAATAATATGATACATTTTGGGTATGTGATATGGCGAAATAGGACAATAGGACACAATGGAAAAATCAAGAACACACCGGAAATATGAGAATAACGGTGGTGGTAAAAGAACAGCAACTGTACCGGCTGAAGGGCGCGCGGGTCTCTGCTGTGGTGCATGAGCAACGGGACATCACTACCACACCGGACGGAGCGCGAGGCAGGGGCGGGGCAAAATGACTGGCCATAGATTCTATCCAAAAGTTCAATCTAAATTGACCATGGTTGCAAAATATTGGCCAAAAATACGCAAACACTGAAATATGAAAGTAAGATGAAAAATAAATATTCTATTGCCTTATACTGCAAGACTAAAACAAAATAAAACTATCAAAACTCACTTTTTCAGTGATAATGTCCAATCAGATCACTCATAACAGAAAGAGCGCAAATGGAAGCACGATCAACTTCTAACTGTTGTAATGGAAAATTCCATTCTACACATGCAAATTGTTAATGTGTGTCCTTCCCCACAAACAAATAACACACTACAGTAAAAAATAGACCATAACTCATTTTATCATTATCTCTAGCCACTTTATCCTGTTCTACAGGGTCGCAGGCAAGCTGGGGTCTATCCCATCTGACTACGGGTGAAAGGCAGGGTACACCCTGGACAAGTCGCCAGGTCATCACAGGGCTAACACGTAGACACAGACAACCATTCACACTCACACCTATGGTCAATGTAGAGTCACCAGTTAACCTAACCTGCATGTCTTTGAACTGTGGGGGAAACTGGAGCACCCAGAGGAAACCCACGCGGACACGGGGAGAACATGCAAACTCCACACAGAAAGGCCCTCGCCGGCCACAGGGCCCGAACCCAGACCTTCATGCTGTGAGGTGACACCGCTAACCACGACACCACCGTGCTGCCTATCCGTATGATTTCTTTCATCATTTTATTTCAAATTAAAACCAACATCACCATTCAAAACCATATAGTTTATTGACGGTGAATATATTTAGTGGGGTACCCCCACAGTACCCAGTTTCTGAGACAGACCCATATATTATATATATACACACACACACACAACCCCGATTCCAAAAAACTTGTGACAAAGTACAAACTGTAAATAAAAACGGAATGCAATGATGTGGAAGTTTCAAAATTCCAAATTTTATTCAGAATAGAACATAGATGACATATCAAATGTTTAAACTGAGAAAATGTATCATTTAAAGAGAAAAAAATAGGTGATTTTAAATTTCATGACAACAACACATCTCAAAAAAGTTGGGACAAGGCCATGTTTACCACTGTGAGACATCCCCTTTTCTCTTTACAACAGTCTGTAAATGTCTGGGGACTGAGGAGACAAGTTGCTCAAGTTTAGGGATAGGAATGTTAACCTATTCTTGTCTAATGTAGGATTCTAGTTGCTCAACTGTCTTAGGTCTTTTTTGTCGTATCTTTCATTTTATGATGCGCCAAATGTTTTCTATGGGTGAAAGATCTGGACTGCAGGCTGGCCAGTTCAGTACCCGGACCCTTCTTCTATGCAGCCATGATGCTGTAATTGATGCAGTATGTGGTTTGGCATTTTCATGTTGGAAAATGCAAGGTCTTCCCTGAAAGAGACATCGTCTGGATGGGAGCATATGTTGCTCTAGAACCTGGATATACCTTTCAGCATTGATGGTGTCTTTCCAGATGTGTAAGCTGCCCATGCCACACGCACTAATGCAACCCCATACCATCAGAGATGCAGGCTTCTGAACTGAGTGCTGATAACAACTTGGATCATCCTTCTCCTCTTTAGTCCGAATGACACGGCGTCCCTGATTTCCATAAAGAACTTCAAATTTTGATTCGTCTGACCACAGAACAGTTTTCCACTTTGCCACAGTCCATTTTAAATGAGTCTTGGCCCAGAGAAGACGTCTGCGCTTCTGGATCATGTTTAGATACGGCTTCTTCTTTGAACTATAGAGTTTTAGCTGGCAACGGCGGATGGCACGGTGAATTGTGTTCACAGATAATGTTCTCTGGAAATATTCTTGAGCCCATTTTGTGATTTCCAATACAGAAGCATGCCTGTATGTGATGCAGTGCCGTCTAAGGGCCCGAAGAATTAGGGGGATTGGTGATGTGGGCGCAGAATTAGGGGGATTGGTGATCCTCTTCCCATCTTTACTTCTCCAAGATGCTCTTTTTATACCCAGTCATGTTAATGACCTATTGCCAATTGACCTAATGAGTTGCAATTTGGTCCTCCAGCTGTTCCTTTTTTGTACCTTTAACTTTTCCAGCCTCTTATTGCCCCTGTCCCAACTTTTTTGAGATGTGTTGCTGTCATGAAATTTCAAATGAGCCAATATTTGGCATGAAATTTCAAAATGTCTCACTTTCGACATTTGATATGTTGTCTATGTTCTGTTGTGAATACAATATCAGTTTTTGTAAATGATTGCATTCCGTTTTTATTTACAATTTGTACTTTGTCCCAACTTTTTTGGAATTGGGGTCGTGTGTGTGTGTGTGTGTGTGTGTGTGTCACATTTTCTTACTTTCTTTTGATGCCCTGCTCTATTAAACTGATGGTTAATTTTTTTTAGGTCAATTGTTATTTGCAATGACATGGAATGAAAAAGAGGCCACAGCACTTGTTTCCATGTTACTACAGTTGAGTTTGAACTAAAAATAAAACTGTGAAACAATCTGGAATACCTGTCTGTTGTATCGGACCAGGTGGGTGGAGCACAGAAGCACGGCAGGCCAGAACTGAGTTCTCAAAACTCTTTAGTTCCAGCTTTTCAGCGAAGACTTTTTCCACACTCTCCCAGCCACACACGCACACAAGTGTTATGGTTGGGTAGAGAGCTCCCTTTCTCTTCTCTTTCTCTCCTGTTAAAGGGCATGGTCACTGGGGAAGACACACAAACATAGGTTAATTCCCATCAGGTGCAGTGATTCCACCACTTACCTTCCCTGACTTTGCCCTCCATTCACAGACCGCTTGGCCACGCCCCCACTGCCACACTGTGTCAAATGGATGCACAACTATGGGTTAAACTTAACAAGCAAGCTAAGCTGATTCAAGATCTGTCTTACTCTGTCGATACAGTGGTGCTTGAAAATTTGTGAACCCTTTAGAATTTTCTATATTTCTGCATACATATGACCTGAAACATCATCAGATTTTTACATAAGTCCTAAAAGTAGATAAAGAGAACCGAGATAAACAAAGGGAGACAAAATATTATACTTGGTCATTTATTTATTGAGGAAAAAGATCCAATATTAGATATTCTGTGAGTGGCAACAGTATGTGAACCTCTGCTTTCAGTATCTGGTGTGACTCCCTTGTGCAGCAATAACTGCAACTAAACGTTTCCAGTAACTGTTGATCAGTCCTGCACACTGGCTTGGAGGAATTTTAATCCATTCCTCTGTACAGAACAGCTTCAACTCTGGGATGTTGGTGGGTTTCCTCACATGAACTGCTCACTTCAGGACCTTCCACAACATTTCAATTGGATAAAGGTCAGGACTTTGACTTGGCTATTCCAAAACATTAACTTTATTCTTCTTTAACCATTCTTTGGTAGAACAACTTGTGTGCTTAGGGTCGTTGTCTTGCTGCATGACCCACCTTCTCTTGAGATTCAGTTCATGGACAAATGTCCTGACATTTTCCATTAGAATTTGCTGGTATAATTCAGAATTCATTGTTCCATCAATGATGGCAAGCCGTCCTGGCCCAGATGCAGCAAAACAGGCCCAAACCATGATACTATCACCACCATGTTTCACAGATGGGATAAGGTTCTTATGCTGAAATGCAGTGTTTTCCTTTCTCCAAACATAATGCTTCTCATTTAAACCAAAAAGTTCTATTTTGGTCTCATCCATCCACAAAACATTTTTCCAATAGACTTCTGGCTTGTCCACGTGACCTTTAGAAAACTGCAAACAAGCAGCAATGTTCTTTTTTGGAGAGCAGTGGCTTTCTTCTTGCAACCCTGCCATGCACACCATTGTTGTTCAGTGTTCTCCTGATGGTGGACTCATGGACATTAACATTAGCCAATGTGAGAGGGGTCTTCAGTTGCTTAGAAGTTACCCTGGGGTCCTTTGAGACTTTGCTATTACACACCTTGCTGTTGGAGTGATCTTTGTTGGTTGACCACTCCTGGGGAGGGTAACAATGGTCTTGAATTTCCTCCATTTGTACACAATCTGTCTGACTGTGGATTGGTGGAGTCCAAACACTTTAGAGATGGTTTTGTAACCTTTTCCAGCCTGATGAGCATCAACAATGCTTTTTCTGAGGTCCTCAGAAATCTCCTTTGTTCATGCCATGATACACTTCCACAAACATGTGTTCTGATGATCAGACTTTGATAAATCCTTGTTCTTTAAATAAAACAGGGTGCCCACTCACACCTGATTGTCATCCCATTGATTGAAAACACCTGACACTAATAATTTCACCTTCAAATTAACTGCTAATCCTAAAGGTTCACATACTTTTACCATTCACAGACATGTAATATTAGATCATTTTCCTCAATAAATAAATGATCAAGTGTAATATTTTTGTCTCATTTGTTAACGTGGGTTCTCTTTATCTACTTTTCAGACTTGCATGAAAATCTGATTATGTTTTAGGTCATATTTATGCAGAAATATAGAAAATTCTAAAGGGTTCACCAACTTTCAAGAACCACTGTATACTGGTTCTTGGATGTTCTTCTAGTGTCTTCTGGTCTATGTGATTGAATGATGCTCAGGGATGTCTTTTTATGAGCGAAACTTTTTTCCCCCCAATCAGCAGGCCATCCTTCTTAATTCCAAATGACCCAGTGACCTGTAAATCTTGATTGGCTAGATCAAAAAGTCAATCTCTCTTGATCTTGAAACAGCTTGAAGTCATCCATGCACAGCAGTTGGCTGGACCCTAGACACTAGATAAGGATAGGTGCAGAACCTTTATTTTTCAATAAATTTCTGAGTGGATAGTATCTCCACCCTTAACCCTTGTATGCTGCATAAATGGGAATTAAAAATATATCTATTTTTGAGAGTTAAAATTGACCACAAAGTTGGCATTTGAGCTGCCCCACTGAGCCAGCCAGCACTGAGTGCATGACATCACAGCAGGACCCGGTTTTAAGGCCGAGGCCTTTGACAGCTATAGACTAAAGTCATATAAATAATAATTTATGGTGAAAGTAAGAAATACTGTTCCCGACTTGCTCAACTAAGACTGATTTGACTTCACTGATTGTGGGTTGACTCTCATTAAAACAGGATAGTCAAGTCAAGTTGATCTGTATAGCGCTTTTAACAATAAACATTGTCGCAAAGCAGCTTTACAGAATTTGAATGACTTAAAACATGAGCTAATTTTAGCCCTAATCTATCCCTAATCTATCCCCAATGACCAAGCCTGTGGCGAAGGTGGCAAGGAAAAAACTCCCTCAGACGACATGAGGAAGAAACCTTGAGCGGAACCAGACTCAAAAGGGAACCCACCCTCATTTGGGCAACAACAGACAACATGACTATAACATTCACAATTTTAACATAAAGTCAGTTTCATTGATGTTATAAACTCTTCATTGGTGGAAACTTGAGTGCAAAACTGTTCATGACAACTGCTGTCCTAAGGTTAGCAAGTCATCTGTTGTCCTCAGCCATAAAAGCATTACTGTAAGAGTCCAGAGCATCCTCCAGATGTGACTTTCAACTGTCCACATGGGGCCATCCTCCACAGGAGCAATGCAATGAGGCTCCAACCAGACACAGGGCACAGGATGGATCAGGCAGGTCTGAGGAGAAGAAGAGGTCAGCATCTCAATCCCAGCAGCATCTCGATCCCAGGACCGACATGCAAGTCAGAGGGACAGATTTTTTGGGGGGTGGAGGGGAGAGAGAGAAAACACAGGTTGTTAGGTATGCCCAATGTCACCTGAATAAGTAGGAACAGTATACATATTGCACTGAGTACAAGCAGGGACTCCGGCAAAACTAACTATGACAGCATAAGGGGAGAGCCAGAAGGTAACACAGGCAAGAGGGAGCCCGGGACATAAAGCAGCCAGCCTCTACACCATCAACAAACTCAAGTGAGCAAGCAAGTGGGGGACTGACAGCATTCATACATCCCAGTTTATCAAAACACTATGTCTGAGGACCCTCCAGATCTACACCTTTACCTCAATAACACCATTAACAAAAGGCTTGATGAAACAGATATGTTTTCAGCCTCGACTTAAATGCTGAGACTGTGTCTGATTCCCGAACATCACTTGGAAGGCTGTTCCATAACTGTGCGGCTTTGTAAGAAAAAGCTCTGCCCCCTGATGCAGCCTTCACTATACGAGGTACCAGCAGATAGCCTGCACCTTTTGATCTAAGTAGGCGTGGAGGGTCATAGAGGACCAGAAGTTCACTCAGGTACTGTGGTGCGAGACCATTCAGTGCTTTAAAAGTAAATAGTAGTATTTTATAATCAATACGACATTTGATTGGGAGCCAATGCAGTGTGGATAAGACAGGGGTGATGTGGTCAGATTTTCTAGTTCTAGTAAGGACTCTTGCTGCTGCATTTTGAACTAACTGGCACTTGTTTATGCACTTACTGGAACATCCAGACAGTAAGGCATTACAATAATCCAACCTGGAGGTAACGAAAGCATGACCTAGTTTATCCGCTTCATGTAGTGACATTAAATTTATCTTAGCAATATTTCTGAGATGAAAGAAAGCTATCCGGGTGATGTTATCAGTGTGAGTTTTGAATGAAAGACTGGGGTCAATAATCACTCCGAGGTCTTTTACTGCTGCACTTGAAGAAACAGAAAGGCCATCCAGAGTTACTGTGTAATCAGAAAACTTACTTCTAGCTGCATGTGGTTGTAGTACAAGTACTTCAGTCTTGTCAGAGTTAAGCAGAAGGAAGTTAATAAACATCCAGTGTCTAATGTCCTTTACACATTCCTCAATTCTATTAAGCTAGTGTCTCTCATCAGGTTTTGCAGAAACATGCAACTGTGTGTCATCAGCATAACAGTGGAAAATAATACAATGTTTATGAATAATATCACCCAGAGATAACATATATAAAGAAAAAAAGCAGTGGACCGAAGACAGAACCTTGTGGAACACCAAACTTACCTCAGTATGTCTAGAAAAATCACCATTTATATCAACATACTGATAGCGATCAGTTAAATAAGACCTGAGCCAGGAGAGGGCCATTCCCTTAACTCCCACAACATTTTCTAGTCTATCCAGAAGAATGGAATGATCAATGGTATCAAATGCTGCACTAAGGTCAAGCAAAACAAGAAGTGAGATATAGCCCTGATCAGATGACAACAGTAGGTCATTTACTACCTTAACCAGAACTGTCTCTGTCCTATGATGAAGTCTAAATCCTGAGTGATACATTTCATGGATGTTATTCCTATGTAAATATGAGCATAACTGCTGTGCCACAGCTTTTTCAAGGATCTTGGAGATAACAGGGAGGTTTGATATTGGCCAATAATTGGACAGCTGACAGGGATCAAGGTCAGGTTTTTTAATCATGGGTTTTATAACTGCTAGTTTAAAGGATTTGGGTATGTAGCCAATCATAAGAGAAGAATTTATTATTTTTAGAAGTGGTTCAATTACTTCAGGTATTATCTGTTTGAATAAATGTGTAGGTAAGGGATCTAGTACACAAGTTGAAGCTTTTGAGGCCGAGATTAATGAAAGCAATTCAGTTTCTCTCAGGCAAGGCAAGGCAAGTTTATTTATATAGCACATTTCATACACAATGGCAGTTCAATGTGCTTTACAGAAGTAAAAACAAAAATAGTAAACAATAGAGAAATAAAATTACATAAAATAATTTTATTTTTATTCTAAAACAATTAATTAAAAGAATTAAAAGAATTAAAAGGGAACCTCTAAGGGAAGTAAAACATTCTAATTCCTGATCTGATAGAGTTATATTATTAACTACAGGGTCACTTACATTGTCTGACCTTAAATTAGTAGTTTGAATTTTTTGTTGGATATTCTCAATTTTTTCATTAAAAAAAAAAAAATCATGAAGTCGTTGCTACTACGTACAGGTGTGCATGTGTCTATAGTGGACTTATTCCTGGTTAATTTTGCTACAGTATTAAATAGGAATCTAGGATTATTTTTGTTATTTTCTATTAGGGAGGAGAGATATGTTGATCTAGCAGCAATAAGAGCTTTTCTATACTTCAGGAAGCTCTCCTTTCATGCTCATTTGAACACTACCAATTTTGTTTGACACCGTTTATGTTCCAATTTTCGAGTGGTCTGTTTTAAAGTGCGAGTGTCATCATTATACCAGGGTGCTAATTTTTTGTCTCTGACCATTTTCCATTTAAGAGGAGCTACATTATCTTAAGTATGGTGGAATGTTGACTCTACGCATTCAGTTGCCAGATCAAGTTCTGCAGGAGCTGACAGTGACCCAATTAAAGTTGATAACTCTGGGAGATCATTTATAAAGCTCTGTGCAGTAGTTGACGTGAATGTACGTTTAATACAGTAGCGTGGTGAGGTGCATATATTATTCCTCAGACATATTTTGAATGAGATGATAATGATCTGATATAACTTCAGACTGTGGAAGTACAACCCCGATTCCAAAAAAGTTGGGACAAAGTACAAATTGTAAATAAAAACAGAAAGCAATTAATTTACAAATCTCAAAAACTGATATTGTATTCACAATAGAACACAGACAACATATCAAATGTCGAAAGTGAGACATTTTGAAATTTCATGCCAAATATTGGCTCATTTGAAATTTCATGACAGCAACACATCTCAAAAAAGTTGGGACAGGGGCAATAAGAGGCTCGACAAGTTAAAGGTACAAAAAGGAACAGCTGGAGGACCAAATTGCAACTCATTAGATCAATTGGCAATAGGTCATTAACATGACTGGGTATAAAAAAGAACATCTTGGAGTGGCAGCGGCTCTCAGAAGTAAAGATGGGAAGAGGATCACCAATCCCCCTAATTCTGCGCCGACAAATAGTGGAGCAACATCAGAAAGGAGTTCAACAGTGTAAAATTGCAAAGAGCTTGAACATATCATCATCTACAGTGCATAATATCATCAAAAGATTCAGAGAATCTGGAAGAATCTCTGTGCGTAAGGGTCAAGGCCAGAAAACCATATTGGGTGCCCGTGATCTTCGGGCCTTTAGACGGCACTGCATCATATACAGCCATGCTTCTGTATTGGAAATCACAAAATGGGCTCAGGAATATTTCCAGAGAACATTATCTGTGAACACTATTCACCGTGCCATCCGCCGTTGCCAGCTAAAACTCTATAGTTCAAAGAAAAAGCCATATCTAAACATGATCCAGAAGTGCAGACATCTTCTCTGGGCCAAGGCTCATTTAAAATGGACTGTGGCAAAGTGGAAAACTGTTCTGTGGTCAGACGAATCAAAATTTGAAGTTCTTTATGGAAATCAGGGACGCCGTGTCATTCGGACTAAAGAGGAGAAGGACGACCCAAGTTGTTATCAGCACTCAGTTCAGAAGCCTGCATCTCTGATGGTATGGGGTTGCATTAGTGCGTGTGGCATGGGCAGCTGACACATCTGGAAAGACACCATCAATGCTGAAAGGTATATCCAGGTTCTAGAGCAACATATGTTCCCATCCAGACAACGTCTCTTTCAGGGAAGACCTTGCATTTTCCAACATGACAATGCCAAACCACATACTGCATCAATTACAGCATCATGGCTGCGTAGAAGAAGGGTCTGGGTACTGAACTGGCCAGCCTGCAGTCCAGATCTTTCACCCATAGAAAACATTTGGCGCATCATAAAATGGAAGATACGATAAAAAAGACCTAAGACAGTTGAGCAACTAGAATCCTACATTAGACAAGAATGGGTTAACATTCCTATCCCTAAACTTGAGCAACTTGTCTCCTCAGTCCCCAGACGTTTACAGACTGTTGTAAAGAGAAAAGGGGATGTCTGACAGTGGTAAACATGGCCTTGTCCCAACTTTTTTGAGATGTGTTGTTGTCATGAAATTTAAAATCACCTAATTTTTCTCTTTAAATGATACATTTTTCTCAGTTTAAACATTTGATATGTCATCTATGTTCTATTCTGAATAAAATATGGAATTTTGAAACTTCCATATCATTGCATTCCGTTTTTATTTACAATTTGTACTTTGTCCCAACTTTTTTGGAATCGGGGTTGTATGACTATATTTTCTACATTTAACCCAAATGTTAGTATTAGATTGAGGGTGTGACCACCATTATGGGTCGGTCCTATGACATTCTGATTAATCCCCTACTGAATCTAAAATGGACACAAATGCTGTTTTCAAAGGGTCTTCTGGGTTATCGAAGTGAATATTAAAATCTCCAACAACTAAAGTTTTGTCTAAGGAAATAACCAGATCTGAGATAAAATCTGCAAATTCAGAAAGAAACTCAGAATATGGCCCTGGGGGCCTGTAAATAATAAGTAATGGAATTAACTGGGTAGACCTATTTTTCAAGGCTACATACATTATGTTAGTATGAAGAACTTCAAATGTATTAAATTTAAAATCAGGTTTTTGTGTTACACCTAGATAATCATTATAAATAACCGCGACACCTCCTCCTCTACCAGTTAGACGAGGCTGGTGTATATAACTGTATCTAGGAAGACAAGCTTCATTTAATGCTACATATTCATTTGGCTTAATCCATGTTTCAGTTAAACAAAGTACATTAAACTCCTGATCAGTAATGAGTTCATTAACCATTAGCGCTTTAGATGTAAGAGATCTAATATTTAATAGCCCCACCTTTAGATCAAAGTTGCTGGCAGCAGCTGTACAGTCAATATGATCCAATTTTATATTGATTAGGTTCCTGGAACAAACTCTCTAAATATTTATACTTTCTTGTTGAGCTTGGGGAACAGACATGGTCTCAATGAAGTGGACCCTGAGCGACGACTCTGTGCAGCTAGCAGACAGTCAGTTTAGCATGTTTGTCTGCTCCCTGGCCTTGGCTCTGAATTGTCAGAAATTAACTAGACCTGTTCTGAGACTATGACCTATGCTGCAGGAAATGAGAGCAGCACCTTCCTGAGTGGGATGGATACCATCCCGCCCTTACAGGCCAGCAGTGCCCTCAAAATTAGCCCAATTATCTATAAAGCCAACACTGTTTTCAGAGCACCACCTGGACAACCAGCAGTTCAGCGACCATAACCTGCTTTAAGCTACATTGCCACGCCACATTGGGATGGGGCCAGAGCATACTACAGCATCTGACATCGCCTTCGCTAATTTAAGCACCTCTACAAAGTTACTCTTAGTAACCTCAGACTGACAAAGGCATATATCATTAGCTCCTGCATGGATAACTATCTTTGAGAACCTGTGCTTGCCTAGGACCCTAAGATTACCTGCTATATTCGACACCCTGGCTCCAGGTATACACCTGGATATACAAGGATAGGTGTTAGAACTTATGCAGCATACATGAACATGCATGCAGTTTCACTGATAAAACATAAAAGGATAATTAAATAATCAGATGAACTGAGAATCACATTCTGAAGCAAATTAAATAATCTTATACCGGTGACTTAAACACACAATACAAGTTATATGTATTCATCTAAATGCAGGTAAACAATGTGTTTTTGTGGTTTTATATCCAAATGAGAGTCGGAGCTTACCCGTCTGTGTTCTCGCTTCTTGAAGGCCGATCTTGTGGCCGATTGTTTTGAAACAATCTCACTTCCAGTTGTTCATTCGGTTCTCTGTCTGTTCAGTTTACTTCTTCCATGTAAGGGCGAGATGGCAGCAATATCCAGTGAAGAAATCAGAAGGCTGCTCCACTCATTCTCCATTTGCTCCATACTGAGTACTCCACCATTACTGCTTGGCTCAGGCAATTACTAAAACCTGGGACAGAATGGAAGGTCACCAGTTTTAGCAACAACTGTGGGGAGGTCACTGCCTGAGCAATATGTCACGTCCCGTTCCCATCTCATCTCATTATCTCTAGCCGCTTTATCCTTCTACAGGGTCGCAGGCAAGCTGGAGCCTATCCCAGCTGACTATGGGCAAAAGGCAGGGTACACCCTGGACAAGTTGCCAGGTCATCACAGGGCTGACACATAGACACAGACAACCATTCACACTCACGGTCAATTTAGAGTCACCAGTTAACCTAACCTGCATGTCTTTGGATTGTGGCGGAAACCAGAGCAGCTGGAGGAAACCCACGCGGACAACATGCAAACTCCACACAGAAAGGCCCTCGCCGGCCACGGGGCTCGAACCCAGACCTTCTTGCTGTGAGGTGACAGCACTAACCACTACACCACCGTGCCGCCACGTCCTGTTCCATTCCAGGTTTTACCAACAACCCTTGTCTCACAATCCGGGAGAACTGGTGCAACTGAACTTACTTTCCTTTTAAAAAATATATGAAATAAATGCTTTTCTTTTCTTGTAGTTTTATTTACTTGTTGGTACTGCACCCTCTTTCAATACGGGCTTATAGCCAACTCTCCTCAACAGATCAGAGGTGTCATACGAGTCCTCAGCAAAATGTGCAGAGCAGAGGAAAGACCACTTTGTAGGCGCCTACTGTGCCCGTGAACTTCTCGCAGAACGCGTCCAATTCTTTGCAGCCTGAACATTCTTGGGCCATGAAGGCAATGTAAATCCACCTTCTGTCATGTTGCTGGCACATCTATGTGGCATGGTGATAAATTAGCTCAAAATGGAGGATCAGAATTGCAGTCAGCTCTGTTTTAGTATAGCAGAAATGACGATGAGACCAATAGACTTCCTGCTGTGACGTCACAGACGTTAAGGTCATTCACTCAGGCCACTGCCTATATGGATCACTTTAATTGTAAAAATTACTCTAGTAGATTCATTGTTAACACTTAAAACTATTCCTGCACCATTCTTGAGGTCTAAAGGCATTTATAAACGAAAGTGAGGCTATGGTTCTGCGTATATGCTTTTACAATTTGGCTTGCCATGGGTTCAATCTTTTTTGCTTATTTCCATCCATCCATCTATTATCTGTAGCTGCTTATCCTGTGCAGGGTCGCAGGCAAGCTGAAGCTTACCCCAGCTGACTATGTGCAAGAGGCGGGGTACACCCTGGACAAGTTGCCAGGTTACTGCAGTTTGCTTATTTCACATATTCAATATTTTGGTGATCAGTCAGTATCAAAAATGCATGAACTGCACCCTCCTGTCAATGACTGTACCCCTCCAAGTCTGCCTTAATTACTAGGAGTTTTCCGGTTCCTTTGTCACAGTTTCTTTCTGTTAGGCTTAGCTTTCTTAAATAGGAAATGCATGGGTGCATTTTTTGAAGGTTACCCATGGTGCAAAACAGCCCCTATTATATTCTCAGATGCATCCATTTCTACAATGTAACAAAGTGAGGATTCTGAATGGCAAAGAATACGGCACTGTGGCAGTAGGGGTGTGGCCAAGCAGCAATCGGTGAATGGAGGGCGGGGTCGGGGAAGGTAAGTGGCTAAGTAATTCCACGTGCTGTCAATTAATGTGTGTGTGTGTGTGTGTGTGTGTGTGTGTGTGTGTGTGTGTGTGTGCGCGTGTGTGTTTGTTACAGGGATGAAGCATAAAAGGAGGGAGAGAGCAGAGAAAAGGGTCTCCCTCCCGACCACAATGCATGTGTGCATGTTGAGTGAGTGAGTGAGTGAGTGAGTGAGTGAGTGAGTGAGTGAAAACTGAAAAGCTGAAATCAGTGAAATAAAGCATTTGTGTGTGACCATCAACTCTCGCCTGCTGTGCTCCCTTACAAAGATGGGCCAGCAGGACGATCCAGAAGTGTTCCTCGCCGTCTTCAAGCAAGCAGCCGAGGCATGGGGGTAGCTGGTGAAGCAATGTGTGGCAGGACTCCCCCCTCTCCTGACTGGCGAGGCGCAGCAGCTCCTTGCTGACAGCTGACTGGTGTATGCTGACCTGAGGAAAGCCATCCTGCAGTGGGTCGGCCACTCCCCGGAACAACATTGCCAGTGCTTCTGAAGGCTGGCATTGGAGGAGGTTGGCCAGCTGTTTGCATTTGGCCAGCAACTCCAGGATGCCTGCCAGCAATGGCTGAGGGCAGAAGACCGCAACACTGACAAGATCATCGATCTGGTGGCACTGAAACAGTTTATCTCTTGACTTCTGGAAGGAACGGCGGAATGGGACCAGTGTCATCACCCGGCGTCGCTGGAACAAGCCATCAAGCTGGCGGAGGACCATCTGGAGGTGGCTCCAATGGCAGGCAAAAGAGGCGTCTCCCCTCGCTTCTGTTCTCTCTCTCTCTCTCTCTCTCTTCCCCCCATCTGTCATTCCCCTCTCCACCCCGTTCCCCTGCCGCAGAGGTGGTGGCCGGCTCCTCCCCAGCCAGCCCATCACACCCATGGTGTCCTCCCATCTTCTTCTTCCATGTCTGTGTTGTCTCCCCCTCAGGTGAGTGACTCCCATAACACCAGTGCAGAGGGAAAGCCTGGGCTGGTGTGCTGGCACGGCAGGGAATCAGAGCATCTCCAGAGTCGGAACTCCGCAAGGGAGGTGGGTGCTGTAATCCGGATCCCCGACACACCAGAAACCGCCCTCGATCGGGCCGGAACATATCGCATACCAGTAAGTGTTCAAGGGGATACATATCACACTTTGGTGGATTCCGGTTGTAATCAGACCTCAATTCACCAATGCCTGTTGCAAGGTGAGGCATTGGGGAGAGCACAAGTGGTGAAAGTGTTGTGTGTGCATGGGGATGTTCACAATTATCCCTTAGTGTCTGTCCATATTCTATTCCGGGGCCGAATGCATAGAGTAAAGGTGCGGTTAATCCTCATCTCACCCACTTGTTGATTTTGGGCACTGATTGGCCAGGGTTTAAAAAGCTGATGGAATGTTTAACACATAGTGGGTCTTGCACTGGTAGGTCACGGGAAGATCCCGGTGTGGCGTTGACTGGAGAAACTGTCACAGAGCCGTCTACATCAGCACCGCATCAGAGTGAGGAGCAGCCTGCTCCTCCTCCCTCTCTCGGTGACTCCCTTGGGGATTTCCCATTAGAGCAGTTGTGAGACGAGACTCTGTGGCATGCATTTGACCAAGTAAGAGTAATCGATGATCAAACTCTTCAGCCAAGCGTGGCACCAGCCTTCCCTTATTTTGCTATTATTAAAGATAGATTGTACCAAGTGACGCAGGACACTCAAACTAGTGAACAAATAACCTAACTGTTAATCCCAAAGAGCCATAGGGAACTCATATTCCATGCAGCTCACCTTAATCCCATGGCTGGACACTTAGGGCAGGATAAAACACTAGCCCGAATAATGGCCCAGTTCTATTGGCCAGGGATTCGCGGGGATGTTCATCGGTGGTGTGCCGCATGCCGTGAATGCCAATTAGTAAATCCCATGGCCACTCCAAAAGCGCCATTGTGCCCTCTTCCTCTAATCGAGACCCCGTTTGAGCGAATTGGGATGGATCTCGTCGGGCCATTAGATCGGTCGGCACAGGGATATCGCTTTATTTTAGTTCTGGTGGACTATGCAACATGATATCTGGGAGCAGTGCCTCTCTGCTTTATCTCAGCAAGCAGTATTGTGGAAGTGCTCTTCCGCTTTATCTCCCAGGTTGGGATTCTGAAAGAAATCCTGATAGACCAAGGCACTTCGTTTATGTCACGCACACTGCGCAAACTGTATGGGTTATTGGGGATTAAGTCTATCCACACCAGTGTCTATCACCCACAAACAGATGGCTTAGTAGAGCGATTTAACCAAACACTCAAGAAAGTAATCCAGAAATTCATAAGTGAAGATGTGCATAATTGGGATAAGTGGCTCGAGCCCCTGTTATTCGCAGTACGAGAGGTCCTGCAAGCCTCCATGGGGTTTTCTCCATTTGAATTATTATATGGGCATAAGCCGCATTACATTCTGGACGTGCTATGGGAAAATTGGGAGGAGGGACCTTCACCGAGCAAAAACGAAATCCAGTACATTCTTGACCTGCACGCAAAACTCCACACCCTCATGCACCTAACCCAGGAGAATTTGCGGCAGACACAAGAATGTCAAAGCCGGCTTTATGACAGGGGCACACGCCTTAGAGAGTTCACGCTGGGCGACAAAGTGCACGTGTTATTGCCCACGTCAAGCTCCAAATTAGTCGCCAAGTGGCAAGGATCTTTCAAGATCACATGGTGAGTCATAGACATCGACTATGAGGTAAGGAGAATGGATAGGGTCAGGGCATTGCAAATCTACCACCTCAACCTTTTAAAATGCTGGAATGAGGGGGTCCCCATGGTGTTGGCATCGGTAGTCCCAGAGAAGGCGGAGCTGAGGCAGGAGGTGAAAAAGATAACATCTTGGACTACTCCGGTCCCTTGTGGAGACCACCTCTCACCGGCCCAACTCACAGAGGTGGCCAAGTTGCAAAAGGAATTTTTCGACATGTTCTCACCCCTTCCTGGTCGTACCCACCTCATAGAACACCACATTGAAACACCCCCAGGGGTGGTAGTGTGTAGCCACCCTTACTGCTTGCCCAAACACAAGAAAAAGGTGGTTCAGGATGAACTCAAGGCCATGCTCGAAATGGGCATAATCGAGGAGTCCCACAGTGACTGGAGCAGCCCAATGGTCCTGGTTCCCAAGACCGATAGGTCGGTCCGGTTCTGTGTGGACTATAGAAAGGTCAATGCAGTGTCTAAATTTGATGCATACCCAATGCCTCACATTGATGAGTTGCTTGATCAGTTAGGCACTGCTCGCTTTTATTCAACACTGGATCTAACAAAGGGATATTCGCAGATCCCCTTGACTCCTCTATCCCGAGAGAAAATGGCCTTTTCCATACTGTTTGGTTTACACCAATTTGTCATGCTCCCTTTTGGGTTGTTTGGGGTGCCCGCTATGTTCCAGCAGCTTATGGACAGGGTCCTCCACCCTCACGCTGCCTACATGGCCACCTACCTGGACAATATAATAATCTACAGCCATGATTGGCCGCAGCACTCGCTGATGCGAGCGGGCCTCACAGCTAACCCAAAAAAGTGTGCAATTGGGTGGGTGGAAGTACGGTATCTGGGGTTCCACTTGGGTCATGGGCAGGTTCGTCCCCAAATTAACAAGACTGCAGCGATTGTGGCCTGCCTGAGGCCCAAGACCAAAAAGAAGGTGAGATGATTCCTGGGGTTGGCTGGCTATTATTGTAGGTTTATACCTAATTATTCGGATGTCACCAGCCCGCTAACCGATCTCACTAAAAAGGGGGTTCCAGACCCGGTCCAGTGAATGGAGCAGTGCCAACAGGCCTTCTCTGAGGTAAAAGCTACACTGTGTGGAGGGCCACTTTTACACTCCCCTGACTTCTCTTGCCCCTTTATTTTGCAGACTGATGCATCGGACAGAGGGTTGGGGGCCGTTTTGTCCCAGGAGGTGGAGGTCGAGGGGTGCCCCTTGCTGTACATCAGCCAGAAACTGTCGATGCGTGAAAGCAAGTACAGCACCATTGAAAAGGAGTGCCTGGCCATCAAGTGGGCGGTCCTTGGCCTCCGAAACTACCTGCTGGGGTGCTTTCACTCTCAATTCAGACCATGCACCCCTCCAGTGGCTCCACCGCATGAAGGATGCCAATGCGTGGATCACCATTTGGTATCTCGCCCTCCAGCCATTTAAGTTTGAGGTGATCCACAGGCCGGGGGCACAGATGGTGGTGGCGGACTTCCTGTCCCGTCGGGGGGAGTCAGCTTCAGGCCGGATGGCTCCCCAGCCTGAGTCGGGTGGTGGGGGTATGTGGCAGCAGGGGCGTGGCCAAGCAGTAGTCTGTGAATGGAGGGCAGGGGCAGGGAAAGTAAGTGGCTAAGTCATTCCACCTGCTGTCAATTAACGTGTGTGTGTGTGTGTGTGTGTGTGTGTGTTTGTTGCAGGGATGGAGCATAAAAGGAGGGAGAGAGCAGAGAAAAGGGTCTCCCTCCCGACCACAATGCATGTGTGCATGTTGAGTGAGTGAGTGAGTGAGTGAGTGAAAGCTGAAATCAGTGAAATAAAGTATTTGTGTGTGATCATCAACTCTCACCTGCCGTGCTTCTGTGCTCCACCCACATCAGGAACTGCTACAGGCACTTGTGAACCAATCTTTATGGACTTGAAAAGCTGGATGGGCCCCCATAGTCAACTGGAGTGTCTTGGGATTCCCTTTTAGGAGTGAGGTCAAAGGGGCTGCCAAAGAGATGAGCCTTCTTTTGAACCACTGGTAGAAGTTGGTGAACCCTCGAATCCTTAGCACTTCATATTCTTTGAGCATGTAGTGTGTAGGCTCCATCTTCATTGCCTCTCTCTGGTTTCCTGTAGCTACTGAGAGTAAAACAATCATATGTAGGCTGATGGTAAGGACACACTCATGGGAAAATCATTTTCATTACCTGGTGATTCAGCATGTGTACTCTCTCCATCAACATTTATTGATATAAGCAACCACAAAATGATTAAGATATTCACACATGACTTCATTTATGGAAGCCTGGAACTATGACAAAATTCTTAATTTTATACCAGTTTTATATATATATATATATATATATATATATATATATATATAAACCTGCTTTGTGACAATGACCATTGTTAAAAGTGATATGCAAATAAAAATGAACTGGAATTGAACTGAGGGTGAATTTACCAAACTAAAAGAAATTATCAATTATTATACATACAGGACACTTTTTTGATGGAATAAAAACATGTATTGGCGGCATGGTGGTGTAGTGGTTAGCACTGTCGCCTCACAGCAAGAAGGTCCAGGTTCGAGCCCCGTGGCCAGCAAGGGCCTTTCTGTGCGGAGTTTGCATGTTCTCCCCATGTCCGTGTGGGTTTCCTCCGGGTGATCCGGTTTCCCCCACAGTCCAAAGACATGCAGGTTAGGTTAACTGGTGACTCTAAATTGACTGTAGGTGTGAGTGTGAATGGTTGTCTGTGTCTATGTGTCAGCCCTGTGATGACCTGGCGACTTGTCCAGGGTGTACCCCGCCTTTTGCCCATAGTCAGCTGGGATAGGCTCCAGCTTGCCTGCGACCCTGTAGGACAGGATAAAGCGGCTAGAGATAATGAGATGAGATGAAAAACATGTATTCTATTCCCTTCTAGTGGGTTTCATTCATTTGGTTTGATAGCATGCAGTATTGTTCGCATATCTCTTACCCTACATGTTTTACATCACTCTACCCATCAGAGCCGATGTAAATATTCAGTGAGAAAGTTTTCTGCTGCGCATTCACAGAAGAATTTCATTGTTCACTGGCAGCGCCCACAGTAAACTGTTGCAGTGAATTGAAAATGCCATAAGATATGTACTACATGTAAAACTTCCAGTGCATTGGACATTGGTCAGTAACCCCCTTGTTTTTAACTTTTTTGTAAAATTGATAATTGCTCTATCAAATGTGTAGGTATAATAATAATAATAATAATAATAATAATAATAATAATAGCTTTTTTCATGGTATATAAGATATATTCCATTTGGCTAGCATGATATTGAACTCATCTTCAACTTGTTCAGTATCATGCTAGCTGAATGGAATATATCTGATATACCACTCAATGCCAGACAATATTATTTAAATATTCAAATTATCAAATAGTGCCTGGATATGATAATAAATGCAGTTTTCCTGTAATCTACTCTTCTAATGTGAAGGAGATTAAAGGTAATAAACAGATCTAGTTCTGTGAATATATTTGCTCCATTCAAGTGCTGAAGGTACATCAGGAAGTGGGTACCTATAGTATATTTTAAGTTTACCACATTCAGGCTTCTATAATCAGTGCATGGCTGAAGCCCTCTGTCTTTTTTTTTCTCCATGAAGAAGAAGCAGGCAGTTGTTGGAGAAGTCAAACAATGGATATACCACAGGTCCAGTGCCTCATTCACATATTCCTCAATGGCTTTGGTTTCTGAAACAGAGTATATGCTCTAATATGCAAGGGTGAGGCATGAAGGAGGAGGTCAATAACATATTCAGGAAAGAAGTGAGGTGGCTGCACAAAGTGAGGTCCATTAAGACAGTTTACCAAGGTTGGTGCGGCCTGCACAACAAAACTGAACGTTTTTGGCATGGATTGGAAGACCAACTTCATACCAGGTCTTCTTGTCTGATATCAGTGCTTAACCTCTTATACTCCTGTGGCTGAATGGGCACAAATACCAACAGCTACAGTCAAAAATTCAGTAGAAATCCTTCTCAGAAGAGTGGGGGGTGTTATCAAAGCAAGGGGGTGGGAGGTCAATTCCATATTAATGCCCGTGGTTTTGAAATGGGACTGCCAGGTGCCCACATACCTTTGGCTACATTGTATATTTGTCACATGATGTTCACGTCATCCAATTCAAGCTGGAGAGGAGGCTTCTTTAGATGGTATTTTGGTTATACAATGAGTGACTGACTAAGTTTTAAATGATGGTTTTCCTTATGCATAGCTACAGTGTCTTGCAAAATTATTCATCCCTCTTGGTGTTTGTCCTGTTTTATCATATTACAAGCTGGAATTAAAATAGATTTTTGAGGGGGTTAGCAGCATCTGATTTACACAACGTGCCTACCACTTTAAAGAAGTGGGTGGAGCACAGAAGCACAGCAGACGAAAGTTGATGTTCACACGCACTTTATTTTAGTTATTGTCTTTGATTTTCAGCTTTGCTCACACACACAGTCACACACGCAACACACACACACACGTATTCTGGTTGGGAGAGAGCTCTTCTCTGCTCTCCCCCTCCTTTTATGCTCCACCATCACTGCAACAAACACAGACACACACACACACACACACACACACATTAATTGACATCAAGTATAATGACTTAGCCACTCACCTTCCTCGGCCCCGCCCTCCATTCACAATCTGACGCTTGGCCACATACCCCCACTGCCCAACTCAGGCCTGGGAGCCATTTGGCCTGCAGTGGACTCTCCCCCTGATGGGACAGGAAGTCCGCCACCACCATCTGCGCCCCTGGCCTGTGGACCACCTTGAACTTAAACAGCTGGAGTGCGAGATACCAATGGGTGATCCATGCATTGGCATCCTTCATGTGATGGAGCCACTGCAGGGGCATGTGGTCTGAACAAAGGGTGAAAGGGCACCCCTGCAGGTGATATCAGAGGGCAAGGACCACCCACTTGATGGCCAGGCACTCCTTTTCAATGGTGCTGTACTTGCTTTCACGCATTGAGAGCTTGCAGCTGATGTACAGCATGGAACGTTCCTTGTCCTCCACCCTCTGGGACAGAACAGCCCCCAGCTCCCTGTCCGATGTGTCCATCTGTAAAATAAAGGGGAAAGAGAAGTCATGGGAATGTAAAAGTGGCCCCCCACATAGTGCAGCTTTTACTCTCATGAAAGCCTTTTGGCACTGCTCCATCCACTGGACTGGATCTGGTGCTCCCTTTTTAGTGAGATCAGTCAGCGGGCATCCAATTGCACACTTCTTCGGGTTAGCTGTGAGACCTGCACGCCTCAGCAACCCTAGGATGGCCCGAAAGTGTTCCAGATGCCATGGCCAATCATTACTATAAATGATTATGTCATCAAGGTATGCGGCCATGTAGGCATTATGAGGGCAGAGGATCTTGTCCATGAGCTGCTGGAATGTAGAAGGTGCCCCAAATAACCCAAAAGGGAGCATGACAAATTGGTGTAATCCAAACGGTGTGGAAAAGGCAATTTTCTCTCAGGATAGGAGTCAAGGGGCTCTGCCAATATCCCTTTGTTAAATCCAGTGTCGAATAAAAGTGAGCAGCACCTAACCGATCGAGCAACTCGCCAATGCGAGGCATTGGGTATGCATCAAATTTAGACACTGCATTGATCTTTCTATAGTCCACACAGAACCGGACCAACCTGTCAGTCTTGGGAACCAGGACCACTGGGCTGCTCCAGTCACTGTGGGACTCCTGTGGGACTGCCCATTTCAAGCATGGTTTCATCCCAAACCACCTTTTTTTGTGTGTTCAGGCAAGTGGTAAGGGCGGCTACACACCACCACCTACAGGGGTGTCTCAATGTGGTGTTCTATGAGGTGGGTATGGCTGGGAAGAGGCAAGAACACATCGGAAAATTCCTTTTGCAACTTGGCCACCTCTGTGATTTGTGCCAGTGAGAGGTGGTCTCCACAAGGGTTTGAGATGTTGCTTTTTTTTTACCTCTGGCCTCAGCTCCGCCTTCTCTGGGACTACCGACTCTAACACCACGGGGTCCCCCTCGTTGCAACATTTTAACAGGTTGAGGTGGTAAATTTGCAATGCCCCACCCCATCCATTCACCTCACCTCATAGTTGACGTCCCCTACTCGCCATGTGACCTTGAAGTGCCCTTGCAACTTGGCAATTAATTTGGAGCTTGACATGGCCAATAATATGAGCACTTTGTCTCCCGGTGTGAACTCTCTCAGGCACGTGCCCCTGTCATACAGCCATATTTGATGTTCTTGTGCCTGCCATAAATTCTCCTAGGTTAAGTGAGTGAGTGTGTGGAGTTTTGCATGCAGGTCGAGAACATATTGAATTTCGTTCTTGCTAGGCGAAGGTCCCTTCTCACAGCTTTCCCATAGCACATCCAAAATGCCATGCAGCTTACACCCATATAATAACTCAAATGTGAGAAACCTGTGGACTCCACATGGTGTGGAGGCTTGCAGGATCTCTCATACTACAAATAACAGGGGCTCGAGCCATTTATCCCAATTACGTGCATCATCACTTACAAATTTCTGAATTATGTTTTGAGTGTTTGATTAAAATGCTCCACGAAGCCATCCATTTGTGGGTGATAGACACTGGTGTGGATAGACTTAATCCCCAATCACCCGTTCAGTTCGCGCAGAGTGCATGACATAGATGTAGTGCCTTGGTCTGTCAGGATTTCTTTCGGAATCCCAACCCGGGAGATAACATGGAAGAGCGCTTCCACAATACTGCATGCAGAAATATTGCAGAGAGGCACCACTTCTGGATATCGCATTGCATAGTCCACCAGAAATAAAATAAAGTGATATCCCCATGCTGACCAATCTAATGGCCAGAAGAGATCCATACCAATTCTCTCAAATGGGGTCTCAATTAAAGGAAGAGGGTGCAAAGGTGCTTTTGGCGTGGTTGTGGGATTTACGAATTGGCATTTGCAGCATGCCGCACACCACTGACAGACATCCCCGCAAATCCCTGGCCAATAGAACCAGGCCATTATTTGGGCTAGTGTTTTATCTTGCCCTAAGTGTCCAGTCATGGGATGAAAGTGAGCTGCATGGAATACGAGTTTCCTATGGCTCTTTGGGATCAATAACTGGGTTATCTGTCCACCGGTTTGAGTGTCCTGCATCACTTGGTACAATCTATCCTTAATAATAGCAAAATACGGGAAGGCCAGTGTCGTGCTTGGCTGGAGTTTGACCATCAATTGCTCTCACTTGATCAAATGCATGCTACGGAGTCTTGTATCATGACTGATGTAATGGGAAATCCTCAAGGGAATCCCTGAGAGAGGGACGAGGGAAGAGTTGCTCCTCACTCTTCATATCATCCTGACGCAGTGCTGACGTAGATGGCTCTGTGACAGCTTCCCCAGTCAATGCCATACCGGGATCTTCCTGTGATGTATTTCTGCAGGACCCACCTCACATTATGTGTTCCATCAATTCTTTAAACCCTGGTCAATCAGTCCCCAAAATTAGCGAGTGGGTGAGATGAGGATTAACCGCCACCTTAATTCTATGCATTTCGCCACAGAATAGAATATGGATGGACACTAGAGGGTAATTGTGAACATCCCCATGTACACACAACACCTTCACTGCTTGTGCTCTCCCCAATGCCTCACCTTGCACCAGGCTTTGGTGAATAGAGGTCTGGTTACAACCGGAATCCACCAACCCATGATATGTTGTCAGGGGAAACAGACGAGGAGTTAAATGTTGAGTTTTATTGATAACAGGGGAAAGGGAGTTGGGAGGATGTGCATGTGTGAAGTTCAGTGGCAGGAGGACTGAGAGGCAGGGATGGCTGGTGGGAGCATGGTGGTGATGTCTGCGGTCTCCCATCCAAGCACTGACCAGGCTCGACCCTGCTTAGCTTCAGAGATCAAACGGGATCAGGTGTTGTCAGAGTAGGGAGACCGTAAGCTGACGGCACTAGGTGTTCGGGCAGTCTCCCAGTGAGCAGTCCCTCAGCAGACAGACAGGACAGCACAACAGGCAGGAGTAGGGAAAAGGCTGGAACACAGAGTCACAGATCAGGTAGCAAGATAAGGGACAGAAATGCGGGGTCAGGTTACCAGGACTGAAGAGTTGACGGAGTCAACGCCTAGAAGACGATCTGACACTGAAGCTTGGGAGGACAGAAGGTTAAATACACACAGAGGAGGAGCAGGTGATAGGCAACAGCCAATGACAGCCACTGAAAGTTAATAAGAGGAAGTGTATGTGGGCGTGGCCGGTAATGCTGAGTAGAGAGGAGTGGAGATGTTACCTGAAGAGAGGAAACACACAGGTAGGACCATGACAGAACCCCCCCTCAAGGGACGGCTCCAGAAGTCCCTAGCCACAGATCCACCAAGACGGGCAGGAGGAGGGGGAATCCCAGTGGAGGGTCAGAATTCCTCTGACCGGTCAGTGTCCATAGCCTCTGCACCATCTTCACTGTCGGAAGACTCGTCATCCAAGGGCCCCCACCCAGGATTCGGTTCAGTGTCAGGCTCAGGCACTGGAACAGGGGCAGGGTCTGGAAGGGGATCCGCACGGTGAGAACCCCTACGTCAACCCCGTCAGATGGAAGGCTGGTCAGGGTGTAGTCGATGGAAGTTGGCGATGAGGGCCGGATCCAGAATCCTTCCAGCAGGGACCCATGCCCTCTCCTCAGGACCATAACCCTCCCAGTCTACCAAGTGTTGGATGCCCCTACCCCGTCGTCGCGAGCAGAGCAGTCGCCAGACCGTGTAGACTGGTCCACCATCAATGAAGCGTGGAGGAGGAGGCGGCGGTGTTGCCGGGACCAGGGGGCTCTCGTGCACCAGTTTGAGTTTGGAGACGTGGAAGGTGGGATGTATCCTCATGGTCTTGGGCAGCAGCAGCTGAACTGCCGTGGGACTGATGACCTTCTGTATGGGAAAGGGTCTGATGTAGCGAGGCGCCAATTTGCGTGACTCCACCCATAGTGGTAGGTCTCGAGCCGACAACCATACCTTCTGGCCGACATGGTAAATGGATGCAGGGGTCCTCCGCCAGTTAGCCCCAATAGCATAGCTGGTACTGGACTTCAGGAGTGCGGTGCGGGCCTGGGCCCACATGCGGCGGCAGCGGCGGGCGTAGGCGAGAGCAGATGGGCAGGTGGCTTCTCCCTCCTGGCTGGTAAACAGAGGTGGTTGATACCCATACACACACTGGAAGGGGGAGAGTCCGGTGGCAGAGCTGGTGAGGGAGTTGTGGGCATATTCCACCCAGAGCAGATGTTGAGCCCAGGCGTGGGGGTTGCGCGAAGCCACACACCTAAGTGCCTTCTCCAATTCCTGATTCATGCACTCAGTTTGGCCAATTGACTGTGGGTGAAACCCGGACAACAGACTGGCAGTGGCCCTGAGGAGGTGGCAGAATTCCCTCCAGAAACTGGGGAAGAACTGTGGGCCCTGGTCGGAAATGATATCCCTGGGCAGGCCGTGGACCCGAAAGACGTGTTCTAAGACAACCCAGGCAGTCTCCTTAGCAGTTGGCAGTTTTGGGAGAGGCACAAAGTGGGTCATCTTACTGAAGCGGTCCACGATGGTGAGGATGACCGTATTACCTTCCGATGGAGGAAGACCAGTAACAAAGTCCAGGGAGACATGAGACCAGGGACGCATGGGTACTGGCAGGGGCTGGAGTAACCCGGCTGGGGGCTGCCTGGGGGACTTGTGCTGGTTGCAAGTGGGCCAGGCTCTCACAAAATCCTGGATGTCCCTCCTCATCGACGGCCACCAGAATCACTGAGACAGCAGATGGAGGGAGCGTGTGACCCCAGGGTGACAGGCAAGGCAGGAGTCGTGTCCCCATTGAATCACCTGAGACCTCAGGTCGGCTGGGACGTAGAGAAGGTTGGAGGGGCAAGCGCTGGGGCCTGGCTGGTCCCTGATGGCCCCTCGAACCTGCTCCTCAATGTCCCAGGTCAGGGCAGCAATGACACAGGGGCTTGGGAGGATGGGTGTTAATTCCTCCTTGGAAGCCTCATCCCTCTGAAACATCTGGGAGAGTGCATCCGGTTTGATGTTGCGGGAGCCAGGACGGTAGGAAAGGACAAAGTTGAAGCGGGTGAAGAATAGTGACCACCGGCGCTGGCGGGAATTTAGCCTCCTGGCTGTCCGGATATATTCCAGGTTTTTGTGGTCTGTCCAGACCACATACGGAACCTTAGACCCCTCCTACCAGTGGCACCACTCCTCGAGGGCAAGCTTGACCGCCAGTCGCTCGCGATTGCTGATGTCGTAATTGCTCTCTGCTGGGGTCAGTCTTCAGGAGTAGAAGGTGCAGGGGTGCATTTTTCCATCCTCAGCTGCCCACTGGGAAAGCACAGCCCCGACTCCCACATCCGAAGCATCTACCTCCACCACAAACTGCCGTTCGGCATCAGGCATCCGGAGGATGGGAGCTGAAGTGAAGCGGGTCTTGAGGGTTTCGAAGGCTTTGTCAGCTGCTGCTGTCCATTGGAAGGGCTGTTTGATGCTGGTCAGTGCGGTGAGTGGGGCTGCCACGGTGCTGTAGCCCCAGATGAACCTCCTATAGAAGTTGGCAAACCCCAGGAACTGCTGCAGCTTCTTACGGCTCTCTGGGGCCGGCCACGACGTCACTGCCGACACCTTCGCAGGGTCCATTTGTATGCTGCCCTCGGTAACCACATGTTCCAGGAACGAGACAGACTGAGCGTGGAACTCGCACTTCTCGGCTTTCACAAACAGCGAATTCTCAAGCAGGTGGCGCAGGACCAACTGGACATGGTGGGTGTGTTCAGACAGGGTTTTAGAGAAGATCAAAATGTCGTCCAAGTAAACGAAAACGAACTTGTTGAGCATGTCTCTGAGGATGTCATTTACCAGCACCTGGAACACTGCTGGGGCATTGGTGAGACCAAATGGCATGGCCAGATATTCATAGTGTCCCGTCGGGGTGTTGAACGCAGTCTTCCACTTGTCGCCTTCTCTCACTCGCACCAGATGGTAAGCGTTCTGGAGATCTAGCTTGGTGAACACTGTGGCCCCTTGCAGTAGTTCAAAGGCGGAGGAGAGAAGTGGCAGAGGGTAGCGGTTCTTAACCGTAATGTCGTTCAAGCCCCGGTAATCTATGCATGGGTGAAGAGAACCATCCTTCTTCCCCACGAAGAAAAATCCAGCTCCGGCATGAGAGGACGATGGATGGATTAGGCCAGCAGCCAGAGAGTCGTTTATGTAGTCCTCCATGGCCTTTCTCTCCGGGGCTGACAGGGAGTAGAGACAGCCCTTAGGGGGTGCGGTGCCTGGCAGGAGGTCGATGGCGCAGTCGTATGGTTGGTGTGGGGGCAACGACGTGGCCTTGGACTTGTTGAACACCTCCCTCAGGTGGTGATAGCAGACAGGAACCTTGGATATGTCGGGGGTGGAGCTGGTGGTCTCCTGGTTGGTTGGCAGGACGGCTCCCTTCAAGCAGGTCTGATGGCAGCCCCTTCCTCACTCTCGTATGGTGCCAGTCTCCCAGTTGAGTTGGGGGTTGTGTAGATGGAGCCATGGGTACCCTAGGATGAGTGATTGGCCGGGTGAGTGTAGGAGGTGGAATTGGATGGACTCCTGGTGGTTTCCTGACAGCAGCATTGTCATGGGGGCTGTGATGTGTGTAACTGTGCCGAGACGATGTCCACCCAGCGCTCATACAGGAACGGGTGGAGTAAGATGGTGGCACCCCACACCCAGCTGCGGTGTGAGCTCTGTGTCCATGATGTTAGCTTCAGCTCCAGAGTCCACCAGGGTGGCCAGGGCACAAGTGGTGTCGGGAAGCTGAAGGCAGAGCTGAAGCAGGGGTTTATGGATGGAGGTTAGGCAGTGCTGTCACTCCTCGGGGGTGAGGGAGGCACGGCCGATCTCCATGGGCTCAGACTGATTATGTCGGCTTTGGGGCATGACAGGCGGGAACTGGGTAGCGGAAGACTGACCCCGAGTGCGGGTGGCAGGTTGACAAGGACGCCCCTTCTCTGATCTGTGGATCTGGATACGGTGATCGATGCGTACGGCGAGGGCAATGGCCTCATCGAGTGGCGGGGGTTGATCATGGGAAACGAGCTTGTCCTTGACATAGTCCGCCAAACTGTGGAGGAAGGCGTCCACCAGCGCCGCCATGTTCCACAAACTGCGCCTCGCCAGGGTGCAGAAGTCGATGGAGTAGTCTGCTACCATCCGGTTGTCCTGATGGATACTCAGCAGTGCTCGTGACACCTCTGTTCTTGACAAGCCCAGGTCAAACACCTTTAACATCTCCTCGGCGAAGGCATAGGCTGGGGTCTGCCAGTTGAATTCAGCTGTCCCCCACAGCCGAGCCTGGCCAATCAGGTGAGTGATGACATACACCACCTTGGCTAGCTCCGTCGAGAAGGTCCTGGGCTGCAGAGAGAACTGGATATGGCAGCTGGTCAGGAATGGACGGACCTGGTTTGGGTCACCATTGAAACGTTCCGGATTACCGATCTTCAGTTCTGGGTCACCGGGAGCCAGAGCAGGTGGAACATGAGCGGATGGAGTGGTGAGGTTGGTGAGAACTTGCAGAACCTGGGTTAGCTGATGCTGCTGAAATAGTTGTTGCTGCTGGTTAAGCTGAAGCAGACATGCAATGTCGCCAGCCATCCGGTTTATTTCTCCCTCTGTACGTTCCAGTCACTGCAAGGCAGTCACTTCAGGCTCAATCACCATGCTGATTGGGGAGGGAGCTGGGTCCATGATGGTCAGATCGTTCTGTCAGGGGAAACAGACAAGGACCCAAGAGCGCAAGTTAAATGTTGAGTTTTATTGATAACAGGGGAAAGGGAGTTGGGAGGATGTGTGAAGTTCAGTGGCAGGAGGACTGAGAGGCAGGGATGGCTGGTGATGTCTGCAGTCTCCCATCCAAGCACTGACCAGGCTCAACCCTGCTTAGCTTCAGAGATCAGACAGGGTCAGGTGTTGTCAGAGTAGGGAGGCTGTAAGCTAATGGCACTAGATGTTCAGGCAGTCTCCCAGTGAGCAGTCCCTCAGCAGACAGACAGGACAGCACAACAGGCAGGAGTAGGGAACAGGCTGGAACACAGAGTCACAGATCAGGTAGCAAGATAAGGGACAGAAATGCGGGGTCAGGTTACCAGGACTGAAGAGTTGACGGAGTCGATGCCTAGAAGATGATCTGACACTGAAGCTTGGGAGGACAGCAGCTTAAATACACACAGAGGAGGAGCAGGTGATAGGCAACAGCCAATGACAGCCACTGAGAGTTAATAAGAGGAAGTGTATGCGGGCGTGGCCAGTAATGCTGAGTGGAGAGGAGTGGATATGTTACCTGAAGAGAGGAAACCCACAGGTAGGACCATGACAATATGTATCCCCTTGAAAACTTACCAGCAGGCGATATGTCCCAGCCTGATCGGGGGTGGTCTCTGGTGCATCAGGGATCCAGATCATAGCTCCCACCTCCCTTGTGGAGCTCCGACTCTGGAGATGCTCTGACTCCCCACAGCGCCAGTACACCGGCCCAGGCTTTCCCTCTGCACCTGCGTTATGGGTATCACTCACCTGAGGAGGAGATGACACTGAAATGGAAGAGGGAAATGGGAGGACACCACAGCTGAGACGGGCTGGCTGGAGAGGAGCCGGCTGCCACCTCCACGGTGGGGGAATGGAGTGGGGAAGCAAAAGAGAGACAGAGGGGGAAAAGGAGAGAGAGAGAAGAAGTGAGGAGAGATGCCTCATCTGTCTGCCATTGGAACTGCCTCCAGATGGTCCTCCGCCAACTCAATGGCTCATTCTAGCAACGCCGGGTGATGACGCTGGACCCATTCCACCATTCCTTCAGGAAGTCGAGAGATGAACTGTTCCAGTGCCACCAGATCGATGATCCCATCCTCAGCCACTACCGGCAGGTATCCCAGAGTTGCTGGCTGAACATGAACAGCCAGCCAACCTCCAACACCAGCATCCAGAAGCACTGGCGATGTTGTTCCGGGGAGTGGCCAACATGCTGCAGGATGGCTTTCTTCAAGTTGGTGTACACCAGTCGGCTGTCAGCAGGGAGCTGCTGCACTGCGAACTGTGCCTCGCCAGTCAGAAGCAGGAGGAGGCGCACTGCGCGCTGCTCAAGCAGCCTCCCCCACATTTTGGCCACTTGTTCAAAGAGGGCGAGGAACGATTCTGGATCATCCTGCAGGCCCATCTTCATGAGGGTGCCTGCTGCAGTGAAGGTTGATGGCCCTGCTGACATGAGCAGATGCTGGAACACCTGGTGATCTGCCTGCTGGGCCAGCATCAATGCTTCAAAGCGTTGCTCTTGCTAATTCTGGAGGGCGATCAGTGCTTGATGCTGGTTCTGCTGGGCAATAGCAAGGGCATGGATGAGCTCTTTGAATGGGGAGGACTCCATGTGGTGGCTCCCTACTGTACTCCTGGGTCTCCTGGGTTTCAGCATCACTGTAACAGATCCCTGATGGGAGTGGAGCACAGAAGCACAGCAGGCGAGAGTTGATTTTCACACACACACACACACACACACACACACACACACACACACACACACACTTAATTTTAGATATTGCCTGAGCTTTTCAGCTTTGCTCACACACACAGTCACATATGCAACACACACACACGTGGCCTGGTTGGGAGAGAGCTCTTCTCTGGTCTTCCCCTTTTATGCTCCACCATCACTGCAAAACACACACACACACACACACACACACACATTAATTGACATCAGGTGGTAATGACTTTGCCACTCACCTTCCCCGACCCCGCCCTCCATTCACAAACTGATGCTTGACCACGCACTCACTGCCACAGTGTCACAAAAAAAAAATTGCCCCTTTAAACTTGAAGCATGTTGTGTCAATCAAATGGTGCTAACCCACCAAAAATCCATTTTAATTCTAGCTTGTAATGCAACAAAACTGGACAAACACCAAGTGGATGAATACTTTTGCAAGACACTGGACACATTTTTTTTTCATGTAGACTTCTTCATGAAGCTTGCTGTTTAGTACCATTCAAATGCTGACCTTTGGTTACTGACTATGCAGAGGTTTGCATGAGTGATGGGAAGATTGGATATTTGTGGCAGTGGGGGCGTGGTCAAGCGCCGGTCTGTGACAGGAGGGTGGAGTCGGGGAAGGTAAGTGGCAGAATCACTACACCTGACATCAATTAACCTGTGCTTGTGTGTGTCTTCCCAGTGACCGCGACCTACTTAAGGAGGGAGAGCGAGAGCAGAGGAACTCATCCCTGAACTAGATGCTGGTTGTGTGTGTGTCTGTTCGTGTAAAAGATTGATCACTGAAAAGTGTGGCAATAAAGCCTTGTTGTGAACCTGATCTCTGTCCTGCAGTCCTCTGTGCTCCACCCACGCATAGTGAACCTTACAGTGGTGCCAAAACCCAGGACATAGTGGAGCACAGCAGCCGATCAGCCCCATGGAGTCCTCCCCGTTCGCCGATCTGGTCCATGTCCTCGCCACGGCCCAGCAAAGCCAGCACCAGGCACTAGTCACCCTCCAAAAGGAACAAGAATGGTGCTTTGAGGCCATGGTGCTGGCCCAGCAAGAAGATCGGGAGGCGTTCCGGAACCTCCTCGCGTCAGCGGGGTCCACCAGTGCTCCCACCGTGGGCCCGTCCCCCCTCACCTTAACCAAGATGGGTCCGCAGGATGACCCCGAGGTTTTTATCACGCTCTTCGAGCAAGTCGCAGAGGCCTCGGGGTGGCCGATGGAGCAGCGCGCGGCGCACCTCCTCCCCCTGCTAACGGGAGAGGCACAGCTGGCCACACTACAGCTCCCCGCTGACCGCTGGCTGGCCTACGCGGACCTCTGCCGGGCCGTCCTTCAGCGCGTGGGGCACACCCCCGAGCAACGGCGCCAGCGCTTCCGCGCCTTGCGCTTGGAGGAAGTTGGCCGGCCGTTCGCGTTTGGCCAGCAGCTCCGGGACGCCTGCTGGCGGTGGTTGAGGGCCGACAGCCGTGACGCCGAGGGGATCATCGACCAGGTGGTACTGGAGCAATTCATCGCTCGCTTGCCAGTAGGAACTGCGGAGTGGGTCCAGTGCCACCGCCAGGCGTCGCTGGATCAGGCAGTCGAGCTGGCAGAGGACCATTTGGCAGCTGTTCCGGCGGCAGGACAGCAGACGGTGTCTTCTCTTCTCTCCTCTTCTCTCTCTCCCCCTCCTCCTGTGTCCCATCCTCGCCCCATTCCCCCACTGCAGAGGTGGGGGCCGGCCCCACCCCAGCCGGCCCACCGCACCCGCGGTGCCCTCCCGTTTCTCCCTTCTGTGTCTGTCTCTCCCCCCCCTCAGGTGAGTGAGCCCTAGAACACTGGTGCAGAGGGGTAGCCCGGGCTGGTTTGCTGGCGCTGCGGGGAGCCGGGCCACCTTCAAAAGCAGTACACGGCGATGGAGGTGGGCGCGGTGGTGTGGATCCCCGATGCGCCAGAGGCCGCCCTCAATCGGGCTGGAGCGTATCGCATACCGGTGAGTATTCAAGGGGATACATATCAGGATTTGGTGGATTCTGGTTGTAATCAGACCTCAATTCACCAAAGCCTGGTGCAAAACAAGGCATTGGAGGGAGCACAGGGGGTGAAGGTGTTGTGTGTGCACGGGGACGTTCACAGCTACCCTTTGGTGTCGGTCCACATTTTTTTCTGAGGGGAAAAAGTTATAGTGAAGGCGGCGGTTAATCCTCGCCTTACCCACTCTTTAATTTTGGGGACTGATTGGCCAGGGTTTCGGGATTTAATGACACACTTAGTAAAGAGTGGGTCCTGCCATTTAACAGGGGGAGGTCCCGGGGTCACTTTGGTGGGAACAGCTGTCACAGAGCCATCTACGTCATCTCCGCGTCAGAGTGAGGAGCCTCCGGCCCCTCCTCTCTCTGTTGGGGAATCCCTCGCAGATTTCCCATTAGAGCAATCGCGAGACGAGACTCTGCGGCATGCGTTTGACCAAGTGAGTAATCGATGATCAAACGCTCCAGCCAAACGCCACCCCGTCCTTCCCCTACTTCGGGATTATGAAGGATAGGTTATACCGAGTGACGCAGGACACTCAAACTAAAGAGCGAGTCATGCAACTTTTAATTCCGAAGAGCCGCTGGGAATTGGTATTCCAGGCAGCTCACTTTAATCCCATAGCTAGACCCTTAGGGCAGGATAAGACACTAGCCCGAATAATGGCCCGATTCTATTGGCCGGGGATTTGCGGCGATGTTTGTAGGTGGTGTACGGCATGCCACAAATGCCAGTTAGTAAACCCAGCGGCCATTCCAAAAGTGCCTTTGCGCCCTCTACCATTAATCGAGACCCCGTTTGAAAGAATTGGGATGGATCTTGTTGGGCCATTAGATCGGTCAGCACGAGGGTACTGCTTTATATTAGTTCTGGTGGACTATGCAACGCGATACCCGGAAGCAGTGCCCTTGCGCAATATCTCAGCACGCAGTATTGCGGAGGCGCTCTTCCGCGTCATCTCCCGAGTTGGAATCCAGAAAGAGATTCTGACTGATCAAGGCACCACGTTTATGTCACGGACACTACGCGAACTGTATGGATTATTGGGAATTAAGCCGATCCGCACCAGTGTATATCACCCACAAACGGACGGTTTAGTGGAACAGTTCAATCGCACCCTCAAGAATATCATTAAAAAATTCGTAAGTGAGGACGCACGTAATTGGGATAAGTGGCTCGAGCCCTTGTTGTTTTCAGTGCGAGAGTTCCCCCAAGCCTCCACAGGGTTCTCCCTGTTCGAATTATTATATGGGCGTAAGCCGCGCGACATTCTAGACATGCTGCGGGAAAATTGGGAGGAGTGATCTTCACAAAGTAAGAACGAAATTCAATACGTTATGGACCTGTGCGCAAAACTCCAAACGCTCACCCACCTAAAACAGGAGAATTTGCGGCAGGCCCAAGAACGGCAAGCCTGCCTGTACAACAAGGGTACGCGCTTTAGGGAGTTCACACTGGGAGATAAGGTACTCATACTCTTGCCCACATCGAGCTCCAAATTGATCGCCAAGTGGCAAGGACCCTTTGAGGTCACACGGCGAGTGGGGGACATCGACTACGAGGTGAGGCAAATGGACAGGGGTGGGGCGCTACAGATTTACCACCTCAATCTGCTTAAACTCTGGAATGAGGAGGTTCCCGTGGCGTTGGTGTCGGTGTTTCCAGAGAAGGCAGAGCTGGGACTGGAGGTTCAAAAAGGGGCATTGGCATCACGTACCTCTCCGGTCCCCTGTGGAGACCACCTCTCCCCGACCCAACTCACGGAGGTCGCCCAGTTGCAGACCGAGTTTTCGGATGTGTTCTCGCCCCTGCCCGGTCGCACTAACCTCATAGAGCACCACATAGAGACGCCCCCGGGGGTGGTAGTGCATAGCCACCCTTACAGGCTACCCAAACACAAAAAAAAGGTGGTTCGGGAAGAACTTGAGACCATGCTCAAAATGGGCATTGTCGAGGAGTCCCACAGTGACTGGAGCAGCCCGGTGGTCTTGGTACCCAAGGCCAATGGGTCGGTCCGGTTCTGTGTAGACTATAGGAAAGTCAATGCAGTGTCTAAATTCGACGCTTACCCAATGCCTCGTATTGATGAG
Organism: Neoarius graeffei; assembly: GCF_027579695.1. NCBI lineage: Eukaryota > Metazoa > Chordata > Actinopteri > Siluriformes > Ariidae > Neoarius > Neoarius graeffei. The sequence goes on from NC_083583.1 coordinate 62,380,899, forward strand.
TTGCTTGATCGACTCAGCACTGCTCGCTTTTATTCGACACTGGATTTGACTAAGGGATATTGGCAGATCCCCTTGACTCCACTATCCTGAGAGAAAATGGCCTTTTCCACACCGTTTGGTTTACACCAATTCGTCACACGTCCATTTGGGCTGTTTGGGGCGCCTGCTACATTTCAGCGGCTGATGCACAGGGTCCTCCGCCCCCACGCCACCTATGCGGCCGCCTACCTAGATGACATCATTGTCTATAGCAATGACTGGCCGAGGCACCTCAAACACCTAAGGGCCATCTTTAGGTCGCTGAGGCGAGCGGGTCTCACAGCCAACCCAAAGAAGTGTGTGATTGGGTGGGTGGAAGTACGGTATCTGGGCTTCCACTTGGGCAATGGGCAGGTGCGTCCCCAAATTAACAAGACCGCAGCAATTGCGGCCTGCCCGAGGCCCAAGACCAAAAAGGGGGTGAGACAGTTCCTGGGGCTGGCTGGCTATTATCGCAGGTTTATACCTAATTATTCGGACGTCACCAGCCCGCTGACTGATCTCACTAAAAAGGGGGCACCAGATCCGATCCAGTGGATGGAGCAATGCCAGTGGGCTTTTTCTGAGGTAAAGGCTGCACTGTGTGGGGGGCCGCTTTTACACTCCCCTGACTTTTCTCTCCCCTTTATGTTGCAGACCGATGCATCGGACAGAGGGCTGGGGGCGGTTTTGTCCCAGGAGGTGGAGGGGGAGGACCGCCCCATCCTGTACATCAGCAGGAAGCTGTCGGTGCATGAGGGGTGCTACAGCACCATAGAGAAAGAGTGCCTGGCCATCAAGTGGGCAGTCCTCGCCCTCCGGTACTACCTGCTGGGGCACCCTTTCACCCTCTGTTCGGACCACGTGCCCCTCCAGTGGCTCCACCACATGAAGGATGCCAACATGCGGATCACCCATTGGTATCTGGCACTCCAACCCTTTAATTTCAAGGTGGTCCACAGGCCGGGGGCGCAGATGGTCATGGCGGAATTCCTCTCCTGTCAAGGGGGGGAGAGTCGGCTGCAGGTGGGGGTATGTGGCAGCGGGGGTGTGGTCACGTGCCGGTCTGTGACAGGAGGGCGAAGTCGGGGAAGGTAAGTGGCAGAATCACTACACCTGACATCAATTAACCTGTGTTTGTGTGTGTCTTCCCAGTGACCACGACCTACTTAAGGAGGGAGAGCGAGAGCAGAGGAGCTCATCCCTGAACTAGATGCTGGTTGTGTGTGTGTCTGTTCGTGTAAAAGATTGATCACTGAAAAGTGTGGCAATAAAGCTTTGTTGTGAACCTGATCTCTGTCCTGCCGTCCTCTGTGCTCCACCCACGCATAGGGAACCTTACAATATTTTTACTGACTCAGATCTTTGAGTCTTGTTTATTAAAATGAATAAATCTTTTTTTAAAGCATTTATTCATTTCATACATTGGAGGTAGTGTGGTGCAGTAGTCACCATTTATAGTTCTGAAATATTAAGAACAATATGATTTTCTTCACTTTGTAAAAAATATGATAGAAGTTTACTTTTGTATATGCAGAGCCATAGCCTCACTTTCGTTTATAAATGCCTTTAGACCTCAAGAATGGCACAGGAATAGTTTTAAGTGTTAACAATGAATCTACTAGAGTAATTTTTATGATTAAAGTGATTTATATAGGTAGCAGTCTGAGTGAATGACCTTGATGTCTGCAACACCACAGCAGGAAGTCTATCGGTCTCATTGCCATTTCTGCTATACTAAAACACAGAGCTGACTGCAACTCCGATCCTCCATTTTGAGCTAATTTATTGCCATGCAATGTAGATGTGTTGCTGGAGGGTGGAGCAACACGACAGAAGGTGGATTTTTGCATTCATGGCCCAAGAGTGTTCAAACTGCAAAGATTTGGATGCGTTTTGCGAGAAGTTCATGGGCACATTGAGTGCCTATGAAGTGGTCTCTCCTCTGCTCTTCACATTTTACTGAAGACTCGTACGAGACCTCTGATCTGTTGAGAAGCGTTGGCTATAAGCCTGTATTGAAAGAGGCTGCAGTACTAATAATTAAAGGAAAAGAAAACAAGAAAAGGAAAGTATTTATTTATTAATTTATTTAATTTATTTTTTTAAAAAGTAAAGTTCAGTTGCAGCGGCACAGTGGTGTAGTGGTTAGCACTGTCACCTCACGGCGAGAAGGTCCGGGTTCGAGCCCTGTGGCCGGCGAGGGCCTTTCTGTGCGGAGTTTGCATGTTCTCCCCATGTCCGCGTGGGTTTCCTCCAGCTGCTCCGGTTTCCCCCACAGTCCAAAGACATGCAGGTTAGGTTAACTGGTGACTCTAAATTGACCGTAGGTGTGAGTGTGAATGGTTGTCTGTGTCTATGTGTCAGCCCTGTGATGACCTGGCGACTTGTCCAGGGTGTACCCAGCCTTTTGCCCGTAGTCAGCTGGGATAGGCTCCAGCTTGCCTGCGACCCTGTAGAACAGGATAAAGCGGCTAGAGATAATGAGATGAGAAAGTTCAGTTGCACTAGTCCTCCAGGAGTGAGCTGAGGGTTGTTGCTAAAACCCAGGATGGAATGAGACATGACTTATCGCTCAGGCACTGACCTCCCCGCGGTTGTTGCTAAAACCGGTGATGTCCTGTTCCGTCCAGGGTTTTAGTAATTGCCTGAGCCAAGCAGTAATGGCAGAGTACTCCGTATGGACAAAACAGAGAATGAGTGGAGCAGCCATCTTATTTCTAAACTGGATATTGCTGCCATCTCACCCTTACAAGGAAGAAGTGAATCAACAGAGAACTGAACAAAACAACTGAATGTCAGATTGTTTCAAAACAATCAACCACAAGGTCAGCCTTCAAGAAGTGAGAACACAGACGGGTAAGCTCTGACTCTCATTTGGATATAAAACAAAAACATGTTGTTTACCTGCATTTAGATTAATACATGTAACTTGTATTGTGTGTTTAAATTACCAGTATAAGTTTATTTAATTTGCTTCAGAATGTGATTGTCTCAGTTCATCTGATTATTTAATTAGCCTTTTACGTATATTTTATCAGTGAAAATGCATGCATGTACATGTATGTTGCCTAAGTTATAACACCTATCCTTTTTTAATGAGAGTCAACCCACAATCAATGAAGTCAAATCAGTCTTAGTTGAGCAAGTCGGAAACAGTATTTCTTACTTTCACCAAAATTTTTTTTATATGACTTTGGTCTATAGCTGTCAAAGGCCTCGGCCTTAAAACCAGTTACCACAGCGATGTCACACACTCAGGCATGGCTAGCTCAGCAGGGCAGCTCAAATGCCAACTTTGCAGTTGATTTTAGCTCTCAATAAATAAATAAATACATGTTTTTATTATTCCCATTTATGCAACATACAAGAGTCAAGGATGGAGATACTATCCACTCAGAAATTTATTTGAAAATAAAGGTTCTGCGTATCTGCTTTAAGCTTTTCAGCAACCTTTTGTACTATAGGCTATTGAGTTATTCAGTTGAAATGACTGAATTGACTTCAAGTTCAATTGAAGACTCATACCTGAAAGACCTGTTGTTTTGATTTGTAAACAGATTGCTCCTCCCGACTGAGAATATGGAGCTGTCTTGTGACAAATGTACGAGAGATTCATACCTGAAAGGCCTCTCATTATAATTTGTGAATAGATTACTCCTCCCTACTGAAAATATGCAGAGGTTATGTGATAACTAAATGAGAGTCTCATACCTGAAAGACCCATTAGTTAATAATGTTGAGCCTGAGTGGCATGCATGCACGACCCAGGGAAAAATTAATGAATCACTCACTGAGATGACTCAGTTACTCATGAGTCAGACAAAATATTAATTCAAAATGACCAAATCATTCACAAAATGACACAGCACTCATTTGTATGTTCTCCCCATGTCCATACCGGTATGGTTTCCTTTGGATCCTCAGATTTCTCCCCACCTTCCTTAAACAGGTAGTTGGATTAAATACTCTAATTTGTCCTACAGTTTGCAAGTGTGCATACTGCCTTTGATGGAGTAGTGCTGATGGTGAGTAAAATATATATATATATATATATATTTAAAAAAAATCTCCTTCTCACCCCCGGCGGGGGGGTGGTATCCATGTCATCCTCAAGCTCAGGTCCTCTACCAGAGGCCTGGGGGTTTGAGGGTTCTGCGCAATATCTTCAATGTTCCTAGGACTGTGCTCTTCTGGACTGAGGCTTCAGATGTTGTTCCTGGGATTTGCTGGAGCCACTCTCCCAGTTTGGGGGTTACTGCCCCAAGTGCCCCCATTACCACGGGGACCACGCAACCCTTGACCTTCCACATCCGTTCCAGCTGCTCTTTCAACCCTTGATACTTCTCAAGTTTCTCATGTTCCTTCTTCCTGATGTTGGCGTCAGCTGGGATCACCACATCTATCACCACCACCCTCTTCTGCTCTTTGTCCACCACCACTATGTCCGGTTGGTTAGCCAGGATCTGTTTGTCAGTCTGGAAGCTGAAGTCCCACAGAACCTTGGCCCTGTTGTTCTCAGCCACCTTCTGTGGTATGGCCCATTGGGACTTGGGTACTTCTATTCCATACTGGTTGCAGATGTTCCTGTATACTATCCCAGCCACTTGGTTGTGCCTCTCCATGTATGCTGATCCAGCTAGCATCTTACACCCTGCTACTATGTGCTGGACTGTTTCAGGGGCTTCTTTGCACAGTCTGCATCTTGGGTCTGATCTACTCTGGTAGATCCTGGCCTCTATAGCTCTTGTGCTTATGGCCTGTTCTTGTGCTGCCATGATTAGTGCCTCTGTGCTGTCTGTCAGTCCTGCATTATCCAGCCACTGGTAGGATTTCTTGATATCAGCCACTTCCTCTATCTGATGGTGGTACATGCCATGTAGGGGTTTGTCCCTCCAGGTTGTCTGTTCCTCCTCCCCCTCTGCACTCTCATCAGGGTTCTGCTGCCTGAGACATTCACTTAGCAGTTCATCCTTTGGGGCCATCTTTCTGATGTATTCTCGGATTTTCGATGTTTCATCCTGGACTGTGGTCTTGATGCTCACTAGCCCTCGGCCTCCCTCTTTCCGCTTAGTGTATAGTCTCAGGGTGCTGGACTTGGGGTGGAACCCTCCATGCATGGTGAGGAGCTTTCTAGTCTTGATATCTGTGGCTTCTATCTCCTCCTTTGGCCAGTTTATGATACCAGCGGGGTATCTGATGACTGGTAGTGTGTACATGTTGATGGCTCGGACCTTGTTCTTACCATTCAGCTGACTTTTCAGGACCTGCCTTACTCTCTGGAGGTATTTGGCTGTGGTTGACTTCCTTGTGGCCTCTTCATGGTTTCCATTAGCCTGTGGGATGCCAAGGTACTTGTAGCTGTCTTGGACATCACCTATGTTGCCCTCTGGTAGGTCAATCCCCTCAGTCCGGATCATCTTGCCTCTCTTTGAGACCATCCGGCCACACTTGTCCAATCCGAATGACATCCCTATGTCATCGCTGTAGATCCAGGTGGTGTGGATCAGAGAGTCTATTTCTCGCTTGTTCCTGGCATACAGCTTGATGTCATCCATGTAGAGCAGGTGGCTGATTGTTGCCCCACTACGGAATCGGTACCCGTAGCCACTCTTCGTGATGATCTGACTGAGGGGGTTCAGGCCTATGCAGAACAGCAGTGGTGATAGCGCATCTCCTTGGTATATGTGGCACTTGATGTTGACTTGGGCAATGGGTTTTGAGTTGTGCCTCTAGGGTTGTCTTCCACATTTCCATTGAGTTCTGGATGAAGGTCCTTAGGTTCCTGTTGATCTTATACAGTTCCAGACATTCCAGTATCCGTGTGTGTGGCATTGATTCGTAGGCTTTCTTGTAGTCAATCCAGGCAGTGCACAGGTTGGTCTGTCTCTTCTTACAGTCTCGGGCGACTGTTCTATCGACCAGTAGCTGGTGCTTGGCTCCTCTGGTGTTACTGCCAATTCCTTTCTGTGCCTCGCTCATGTATTGAGCCACATTCTTACTCATTTTTGCCACAGTGATGCCTGACAGGGCCTTCCATGTTGTGCAGAGACAGGTAATTGGCTGGTAGTTGGATGGGATGGGTCCCTTCTGGGGGTCCTTCATGATTAGGACTGTCCTGCCTTGGGTTAGCCATTCTGGGTGGGTCCCATCCCTCAGCAGCTGGTTCATCTGTGCTGCTAGGCGTTCATGGAGTGCAGTTAGCTTCTTCAGCCAGTACGTATGGATCATATTGGGGCCTGGTGCTGTCTAGCTCTTCATCTTTGACACTCTTTCTTGGACGTCTGCCATTGAGATGGTTACTGGTTCTTGTTCTGGGAGGTTGCTGTGGTCAGCTCTTAGGTCCACTAACCATTGGGCATCGGTGTTGTGTGATGCCTTTCTTTCCCATATGTCTTTCCAGTATTTTTCCACCTCAGCTCTTGGTGGGTCTGACCGGTTGTTGTTCCCCTGCCACTGAGAGTACACCTTGGCTGGTTCAGTGGAGAACAGCTTGTTTATTCTCCTGGCCTCTCCCTCCTTGGTGTATCTCTTCAACCGGGTGGCCAGAGCTGTTAGTCGCTGTTTGGCAGTTTCGAGTGCCTCTGGTATGGATAGTGAGTTGTACTTCCTGGGTGCCCCTTTATTCACCATGTTCCCTTTCTGTAGTTCAGCTAGCTGGCTAACTTCTCTCCGTGCTGCCTTTATCTTGGCCTCTAATCATCTCTTCCATGGTGGATACTGTTTGTTATGTCCCGAGCCCACCTTGTGTCCAAGCATCTCCATGATTACTGTTGCTGTACTGTGTATCAGCTTGTTGGTCTCAGTGATGGTTCTTGTGGAGATTGTCTTCAGAGCAGCATTCACATCTACTAGTAGATCTTCTGAAGGTATATATATATATATATATATATATATATATAGGTGTGTATATATACACACACACTGTATATGGTGGTATAGTGGTGAGCACTGTTGCCTCACAGCAAGAAGGTCTTGGGTTCAAGCCCAGCAGCTGATGAGGGCCTTTCTGTGTGGAGTTTGCATGTTCTCCCCGTGTCTGTGTGGGGGTGCTCCGGTTTCCCCCAAAGACATGCAGGTTAGGCTAATTGGTGGCTCGAAATTGACCGTAGGTGTGAAGGTTTTTTTGTCTCTATGTGTCAGCCCTGCGATGACCTGGTGACTTGTCCAGGGTGTACCCTGCCTTTTGCCCATAGTCAGCTAGGATATGCTCCAGCTTTCCTGTGACCCTGTACAGGATAAGCAGCTACAGATAATATATGGATGGATATATATCATTGCTATGTATATAGGCCATGGCATAGGTGGCATGTGGACAGAGGACTTTTTCCATGAGTTGCTGGAACATTGTGGGAGCCCCAAACAACCCAAAAGGAAGGGTGACTAACTGATGCAAGCCAAATGGTGTGGAAAAAAAGCCATTTTCTCTTGGGATAGGGGAGTCAAGGGGATCTGCCAATGTCCCTTTGTCAAATCCAGCGTTGAGTAAAATGAGCAGCACCTAACTGATCGAGCAACTTGTCAATGCGAGGCATTGGGTATGTGTTGAATTTAGACACTGCACTGAATTTAGACATTGCATTGACCTTTCGGTCATCGAGGTGAGAACATGTCCCAAAACTCTACTTGTAACTTGGCAACCTCCATGAGTTGGGCAAGGTGATCTCTACAGAGGACCAGTGTGGCTCAAGTGGTTACTTTCATTTTTACCATCAGGCCCAGCTCTGCCATCTCTGGAACTACTGATGCCAAATCCATGGGGACCCGCTTATTTCAATGTTTCAGCAGATTGAGGTAGTAGATCTGCAGCATCCCACTCCTATCCATTTCCTTCACATCATAGTCAATGTCTCCGATTTGCTGTGTGACCTCAAAGGGCCCATGCCACTTAGTGAGTAATTTCAAGCTTGGTAATAATACGAGCACTTTATCTCCTGGAGTGAACTCTTTGAGGCGCGCACCCCTGTCATAACTGCTGGGCCGAACATTCTTGTACCTGCCACAAATTCTCCTGAGTTAGGTAACTGAGTATGTGGAGTTTTGTGTGCAGGTAGAGAACATACTGAATTTCATTTTCATTACTCAACAGTCCCTCCTCCCAATTTTCCCGAATGATGTATAGGGCGTCTCAAGGCTTGGGCCCTGACAGTAATTCGAATGGGGAAAACCCTGTGGAGGTGTGTGGGACCTTTCATACTGTGAATAACAGGGGTTTGAGCCATTTATCCCAATTATGAGTGTCCTTGCGCACAAACTTACAAATTAAGTTCTTTAGGGTTTGGCTAAATTGCTCGACCAAGCGGGCTGTTTGAGAATGATAAACACTTGTGTGGATTGATTTAACCCACAGTAACTCGTAGAGTTTGCAAAGGGTGTGCGACATAAATTCCATAAATTTCTTTTGGAATCCTGACCTGGGAGATAATTTTGAATGGTGCCTCTGTAACATCACGTGCAGAAATGCTATGCATTGGTAATGCTTCCGGGTATCATGCTGCATAATCCACTAGGACTAAAATAAAGTCATACCCTCATTCTGACTGATCTAATGGTCCAACAAGATTCATCACAATTCTTTTGAAGGGGGTCTCAATTAGGGGAAGAGGGCACAATTGCAGTTTTGAGGTGGACGCTGGATTCACCAGCTGGCATTCACAACATGTTGCACACCACCTACAGACATCCCTGTGAATCCCTGGTCAGTAGAAATGAGCCATGAAACAGGTTAATGTTTTATCTTACCCTAGGTGTCCTGCCATAGGGTTATAAGCAGCTACATGGAATAGGAGTTCCTTGTGATTCTTCAGGACCAACAACTGTGTCACTTTTTCACCAATCTGAGTGTCCTGCATCACTTGATACAGGCAAAAACAAAGCCCATGAGGCAGGCAAGGGTCAACAACAGAAAAACAAACAGGAGAGAACTCAGAGCATAGACTCGGGAACAGACTTAGTCACTGGGTTTGAACAAAATGTCAACTCAAGACTGAGCAAAGAACTCAGGAAAATAGGGGCTGAAATAAACACATTTACTAGGCTCAGGTGAACACAATACAAAGATAATTAGATCAAACAAAAGACACTGAGGACCCCACATGGCCAAGAAAGGAATGGCAGTCCCAAAGTCATGACTGGAGTCTCCTTTGTTGTATTTTGTGCTTCATAATGCACCAAATGTTTTAAATGGGAGACAGGTCTGGACTGCAGGCAGGCCAGTTTAACACCCAGACTCTTTTATTATGGAGCCATCCAGTTTTAATATGTGCAGAAAGTGGTTTGGCATTATCTTGCTGAAAGAAGGAAGGCCTTCCCTGAAAAAAGATTTTGTCTGGATGGCAGCATATTGCTCTGAAACACACACACACACACACATTATATATATATATATATATATATATATATATATATATATATATATATATATAAAATTCTGCATTAATGATGCTTTCCCAGATGTACAAGCTACTCATGTCATATGCACTAATGCACCCTCATACTATCACAGATGCTGGCTTTTGAACTGTGCATTGATAATAAGCTGGATGGTCCCTTTCCTCTTTAGCCTGGAGGACATGGTGTCCATGATTTCAAAAAAGAATTTCTACTTTTGATTTGTCAGACCTTGGGATAATTTTACACTCAACTCAGTCCATCATAAAAGAGCTCAGACCCAGAGGAGGTGGCGGTGTTTCTGGATATTGTTTATATCTGGTTTTACCTTGCATTTGTGGATGCAGTAATGAACTCTTTTCACAGATGATGGATTTCTGAAGTGTTCCTGAGCCCATACAGTGCTTTCCATGAGAGACATATTTCTGCTTTTAATTCAATGTTGCCTGAGGGCCTGAAGTTCACAGGCATGCAATGTCAGTTTTCAGCCTTGTCTCTTGCATACAGAGTCCAATTAACCTCCAGATTCTCTGAATCTTTTAATGATATTATGTACCATAGATGATGTGATCCCTAAATTGTTAGCAATTTTACATTGCGGAACGCTATTCTTAAATTGTTGCACTATTTGGCCATGCAGTCTTTCACAGAGTGGTGAACCCCTCCCCATATTTACTTCTGAGAGTCTCAGCCTCTCAGGGATGCTCTTTTTATACCCAATAATGTTACTGACCTGTTGCCAATTAACCAAATTATTATTATTATTATTTTTTTTCTTTATTATTATTATTTATTTATTTTTAGCATTATACAATTTTTTAGCCTTTTTTGTTGCCCTGTCCCAACTTTTTTTAAATGTGTTGCTGATATCAAATTCACAATAAGCATTTTTTTTTAAATAATAACATTTCTCAATTTCAACATTTGATATGCTGTCTTTGTACTTTTATCAATGAAATATGGGGTTTCCATGATTTGCAAATTATCACATTCAGTTTTTATGTACAGTTTACACAGCATTCTAACTTTGTTTTTGGAATTGGGTTTGTATTTGCATGATTTTATGCATTGAGCTGCAGCCCTGATAAATAGATATTTAAATAAATTAGAAGATGCACATCATTTCCTAGAACCCCAATGCCAAAAAAGTTGGGTTATGTGTAAAATGTAAATAAAAACCAAATGCAATAATTTGCTAGTCCTTTTCAACCTATATACAGTTGAATACAATATAAAGACAAGATATTAACTGTTCAAACCGATACACTTTATTTTTTACATTATTTTTTAAATTTTTATAGAAATATATTATTTTTATAAATATAAAATAAATTTTATAAATTTATGATTCCATCCATCCATTATCTGTAGCCACTTATCCTGTGCAGGGTCACAGGCAAGCTGGAGCCTATCCCAGCTGACTATGGGTGAAAGATGGGTTACACCCTGGACAAGTCACCAGGTTATCGCAGGGCTGACACAGAGACAAACAACCATTCACACTTGCATTCACACCTATGGTCAATTTAGAGCCACCAATTAACCTGACCTGCATGTCTTTGGATTGTGGGGGAAACCGGCACACCCAGAAGAAACCCACATAGACACAGGGAGAATATACAAACTCCACACAGAAAGGCCCTCACCGACCACGAACCCAGGACCTTCTTGCTGTGAGGCAACAGTGCTAACCACTACAACACCGTGCCACCCATTAAATGTATAATTATTTTTTATAAATATATTATTATTATTACTAGTAATAGTAGTAGTAGTAGTAGTAGTAGTAAATATACATTCATTGTGAATTTGATGCCAGTAACATGTTCCAAAAAAGTTGGGACGGGCAGCAAAAGACTGGGAAATTGTGGAATGCTCAAAAAATACCTGTTTGGAACATTCTATGGGTAGACAGGTTAATTGGTAATCGGCGAGGTTTGGTCATTCCCAGGCAAGGATGTGGTGAGGTTCACCATTTTGTGAAAAGCTGCATGAGCAAATAGTTCAACAATTTAAAACAAAGTTTCTCAACATAGAACTGCAAGGAATTTAGGGATTTTACCATAGACAAACTATAATAGTATCAAAAGATTCAGAGAATCCAGAGAATTCTCTGCATGTAAGGGTCAAGGCCAAAACCCAACACTGAATGCCTGTGACTTTCGATCCCTCAGTAGACATTGCAATAAAAAAAAACATGATTGTGTAAAGGATATTATAGTATATGTGCTCAGGAACATTTTAAAAAAAATGTCAGTAAACACAATTCATTGCTACATCTACCATGCAAGATGAAAGCCACACATCCAGAATTGCCAGTGAATTCTATGGGCCCGAGCTCATCTGAAATGGACTGATGCAAAGTGGGAAATTGTGTTGTGGTCTGATCCACATTTCAATTTGTTTTTGAAATCATGGATGTTGTGTCCTCTGGGCTAAAGAGGAAAATGATCATATTTGCAAAAGGTCCAAGAATCCTTTGCAAGCAGTTCACCCAGTGGGCACACAACCCATGGGGTTGTGTCAGTGCCATTGGCAAAGATAACTTGTACTTCTATGATGGCAGCATGAATGCAGAAAAGCACACCGAGATTTTTGGGCAATATATGCTGCCTTCTACGACCTTTCCAGGGATAGTTCAACAAGACAATGTAAAACCACATCCTGCATCCATTACAAACAAATGGCTGCAGAACAAAAGGGTGTCTGTCCCATTTGTCCCCAATAGAGAATGTGTGGCGAATTCTGAAATGAAAAATATGGCATTGATGACCCTGTGCTGTTGCACAACTTCAGATCTGTTTGAAGGAAAAATGGGAGAATATAACACATGAAAAGGATTATCACTTCATGTGCTCAGTTCCTAAATATCTTGTAAGTGTTGGGAGAAGGAATGGGAACATTACAAAGTGAAAAATGAAAAATCGTAAAAATATACAAAGTAAAAAAAGTGAAAACCATTCCTATTTTATTGATTTATTTAGAAACGTGTTGAAAGAATCAAATTAGAAATGTGTAAATTTTGAAAAAAAATCATGAGGTACAGTGCTGCTTGAAAGTCTGTGAACCCTTTAGAATTTTCTATATTTCTGCATAAATATGACCTAAAACATCATCAGATTTTCACACAAGTCCAAAAAGTAGATAAACAGAACCCAGTAAACAAATGAGACAAAATATTATACTTGGTCATGTATTTATTGAGGAAAATGATCCAATATTACATATTTGTGAGTGGCAAAAGTATGTGAACCTCTAGGATTAGCAGCTAATTTGAAGTTGAAATTAGAGTCAGGTGTTTTCAATCAATGGGGTGACAATCAGGTGTGAGTGGGCACCCTGTTTTATTTAAAGAACAGGGATCTATCAAAGTCTGATCTTCACAACACATGTTTGTGGAAGTGTATCATGGCACGAACAAAGGAGATTTCTGAGGACTTCAGAAACAGCATTGTTGATGCTCATCAGGCTGGAAAAGGTTACAAAACCATCTCTAAAGAGTTTGGACACCACCAATCCACAGTCAGACAGATTGTGTACAAATGGAGGAAATTCAAGACCATTGTTACCCTCCCCAGGAGTGGTCAACCAACAAAGATCACTCCAAGAGCAAGGAGTGTAATAGTTGGCGAGGTCACAAAGGACTCCAGGGTAACTTCTAAGCAACTGAAGGCCTCTCTCACATTGGCTAATGTTAATGAGTCCACCATCAGGAGAACACTGAACAACAATGGTGTGCATGGCAGGGTTGCAAGGAGAAAGCCACTGCTCTCCAAAAAGAACATTGCTGCTCATCTGCAGTTTGCTAAAGATCACATGGACAAGCCAGAAGGCTATTGGAAAAAATGTTTTGTGGTTGGATGAGACCAAAATAGAACTTTTTGGTTTCAATGAGAAGTGTGATGTTTGGAGAAAGGAAAACATTACATTCCAGCATAAGAACCTTATCCCATCTGTGAAAAATGGTGGTGGTAGTATCATGGTTTGGGCCTGTTTTGCTGCATCTGAGCCAGGACAGCTTGCCATCATTGATGGAACAATGAATTCTGAATTATTCCAGCGAATTCTAAAGGAAAATGTCAGGACATCTGTCCATGAACTGAATCTCAAGAGAAGGTGGGTCATGCAGCAAGACAATCACCCTAAGAACACAAGTTGTTCTACCAAAGAATGGTTAAAGAAGAATAAAGTTAATGTTTTGGAATGGCCAAGTCAAAGTCCTGACCTTAATCCAATCAAAATATTGTGGAAGGACCTGAAGCGAGCAGTTCATGTGAAGAAACCCACCAATATCCCAGAGTTGAAGCTGTTCTGTACAGAAGAATGGGCTAAAATTCCTCCAACCTGGTGTGCAGGACTGATCAACAGTTACAGGAAATGTTTAGTTGCAGTTATTGCTGCACCAGATACTGAAAGCAAAGGTTCACATACTTTTGCCACTCACAGATATGTAATATTGGATCATTTTCCTCAATAAATAAATGACCAAATATAATATTTTTTCTCATTTGTTTATCTGGGTTCTCTTTGTCTACTTTTAGGACTTGTGTGAAAATCTGATTATGTTTTAGGTCATATTTATGCAGAAATATAGAAAATTCTTAAGGGTTCACAAACTTTCAAGCACTACTGTACGTCATCAAATGATATGCTTTTGCATTGGTTTTAGTGCAATACAAGTCAAAGATTATTTACAAATCATTGTTTTCAGTTTTTATTTTAATTTCAACATCACTTCGCAACATTTTCTGATTTGGGTTTGTAAATCCTATCATTTTTTACATCACAAAAACTTGAAATTTTAACTGGGGTATGTAGATTTTTTTATGTCTACTGTATGATACACCTGGGGTGTGACAAACCAAGATATCATCTAGCTCTGTCTGGCCACTTGAGTTAACATATTCTGAATGTGCCACTGGCTCTTAAAGTGGGCAACCAGAAATATAATGGCTTATAGAGTTTTGACTGCTGGGCCAGTGGGTATCAAAATATTTTTAGCAGGCTATTTTAGGCTCAAGAGACATATGCCTTGCATATGTAGTTGCACAGACCAGACATTTGTGATGGGGAGAGGCCCAAATGTTGTGTGGTGGGCTTGAATGACTCATGCTGGTAAAGGGGACTATATTTGTCCCAACCTTATGCACCTGGTTCAGACTGCCAAGAAAACTCACTGAGACAGATAATGAGATGAGTCAGCCATGACAGAGCAGAGATGAAACCAAGAGGGTAAAGATATAGATAGAGGGCAGGGCAGAGATGTGGGGGAGAGAAAAAATATGAGAGGGAGAGAGAGCGGAAATGAAAATGGAGAGGGCAAAGGCAGAGAATGCGAGAGCTGCCAAACATGTATGTTACCATGGTTTGCTAACTGCTTGTTCCTTTTGACCTTACAATCATGTTGAGTCACTGTCTCTCACTTAAGCCTGGACATTACAAGGACATCATGCTCTGGACAGCAGGACATGACGAGACATAAGGACTACTATTAAAGGTTTTATTGGAATAATACTATGGAGAAATCATGCCAGTTTCTGCAAAATGTATAACAAATAGGGTGGCATGATTCACCACTATTTGCAGATAATAAACACTATGAGTACTACTGTGATTGAAGTTGAGCACTCAATAAACTGCCCATAATCGGCACAGTTGCACATGTCATTTAAAGTTGCTTTAAATGACAGTGTCATTTAAAGTGAGGAACACGAGTAGAT
The DNA here is from genome assembly GCF_027579695.1 of Neoarius graeffei. Classification (NCBI taxonomy): domain Eukaryota; kingdom Metazoa; phylum Chordata; class Actinopteri; order Siluriformes; family Ariidae; genus Neoarius; species Neoarius graeffei. The sequence goes on from NC_083583.1 coordinate 62,396,027, forward strand.
ATTGTTCTCTCCTGTTGCATCTAGTGAAGTATCTGCTCACTTGCACTCTGTTAAACTTCCAATTAAATGCAACTGTGTACTTGGTGTTTCCACATAAAGTGTAGGAGCTTTTCAGAGGACACTGTTAACTCCTTACCATGTTAAGCTTATACACTTTGGTATTTTTGGAAAATAATGAGCCATTGCAAGGGGATGCTTATGAGACTGCAGCACAATCATTAGAATGCACAAAGGCTAGAATTATTATTATTATCCATCCATCCATCCATTATCTGTAGCCGCTTATCCTGTTCTACAGGGTCACAAGCAAGCTGGAGCCTATCCCAGCTGACTATGGGCGAGAGGCGAGGTACACCCTGGACAAGTCGCCAGGTTATCACAGGGCTGACACAGAGACAAACAACCATTCACACCTACAGTCAATTTAGAGCCACCAATTAACCTAACCTGCATGTCTTTGGACTGTGGGGGAAACTGGAGCACCTGGAGGAAACCTATGCAGACATGGGGAGAACATGCAAACTCAACACAGAAAGGCCCTCACTGGCCCCTGGGCTCGAACCCAGGACCTTCTTGCTGTGAGGCGACAGTGCTAACCACTGTGTCACCTAATATATATAATTTTATTTATTTTATTTTATTTTAAACCTAATGCACTGGTCTGAAGTGACAACATTTCATATTTCCATAGCATGGATGGCCTTCTTCAGTCTGCTTAAGCATTTTTATTTTAATGCAAGAGGTCTGAACAGCAGTAGCTAGACACAGTTTTAACTGATGCCATGATCATGCTGGATCATGATGGACAGGAGAGTTTTGAGATTAACAGTGACAAAGGCTGATGACAGGTCAAAAAGGATCAGAACTAATGGTAGTTTGGCTGGTCTAACAACATGAATCCTTTCAGTAACAGACACAAGAACTGTTTCTGTGGAGTGCTCCATTTTGATGCCAAACTGTTTAGGATCATGGAGGTTGTTCTGGGAAAGAAAGAGAAATGCTTGATTCTACACAGAACATTAAATACCTTTAAAAAGAAAGAAGGTTCTTGAGAAGAACAACAGAAAAGCATTCGCCCTATTATCAGGAAATCTCAAGTTCAAATCTCAATGATGTCACAACCATCTGTGGCTGAGTGTCAAAGAGAGCAAAATTGGCCATGCTTTCAGGGTTGAAAGGATGATACTTCCTCTCAGCTGACAATCAGATCAACACTCATCAATAATAAGCATCTGTGAGCTCATTTATGCAAAACTGTGTGGATAGTGTTTTTCTCTGAGTATATTATACTGAATGAGTAGTGATTTGGAAAGATGAAGAGGTCAGCATCACATGACTCAAAGAAAGCACACGCTTGCCTGCCCCACACTCCCCAGTTTGATAGATGTCATGTTATAGAAGAAAGTTAGCAAGGATGGCAAAACCGAATTGGAGAGAATATGGGGAAGAAAAAAGAGAAACATGATACTGGATGGTCGTTGTTGATGTCTGAGGTGCCTGCTGTAGGATTTTTTTTTTCCAGAAATAAGCTTTCATGCTAGAAAGAAGCTGGAAGGTGACTACATTTTATGAAGTTATTCATGATGAAAGTATGGTTGCCAACACACAGAAAACACCACATACAAATGCAGAAAACATATGCAAAATCAGAAAACACATGCAAAATAAAAACATGGAACATTTCCATTTTCTTTTAAACCATTTCTGACACCATAAATTGTTTACAACAAAATAGAAATGTTTCCTAGGGATGCATGGTTGAAACACCCAGAAGTCCATTTGAGAAAGAGGTAGGTCATTTTAACATACTGGTTATGGCAGCCAGTCTTCCTGAAACCATGCTTTCAGTTTTTGGCACTATTATGGTGAAATGTATAAAGGCTATCCCCCTAAATATTATGTGGAGCTAGATTAACCATGGTTTCACGAAGATTGGCTGGCTTAATTGCAGTGTAAAAATGACCAGTCTTACTTCTTTTTCAAATGGTCCTGGCAATGGACTGATGTCCCTTCTGGGGTGTATGCCCACCTCATGCCCAATATTTCCACGGTGGGCTCTGAATCCACTATGACCCTGATCAGGATAAAGCAGTTACATAATAACATTACAATTACAAGAAAGAACTGCACAAAATTACACAAAAATGTAACGTGGTTTACACACATTCTGCTCTTCAACAAACTAATAAATTAAACCAGATGGAAACGCAAGAAGGGTGGCATGGTGGCACAGTAGGTAAGATTTCCACCTCACAGGACCAGGGTTCATGGGTCAATCCTCAGCAAGGTTTAGTGTCTGTGCAGAGTTTGGCATGTTCTCCAAGAAAAAATGTGTCACTATTTAAACATGGAAAGCAGTGTATGCTTCTTTAGTACACAGTTGTGGCAGTTTTCTTTTCTAAAGTATGCAGTACAAACAAATTCTAGATTCATAAAAAATGTATTATGGAATATAATAAAATCCTTATAATTCTGTCTATTTGGAGTTATGCAATCCTACAACCCCTATTCCAAAAAAGTTGGGACAAAGTACAAATTGTAAATAAAAATGGAATGCAATGATGTGGAAGTTTCAAAATTCCATATTTTATTCAGAATAAAACATAGATGACATATCAAATGTTTAAACTGAGAAAATGTATCATTTAAAGAGAAAAATTAGGTGATTTTAAATTTCATGACAACACCACATCTCAAAAAACTTGGGACAAGGCCATGTTTACCACTGTGAGACATCCCCTTTTCTCTTTACAACAGTCTGTAAACGTCTGGGGACTGAGGGGACAAGTTGCTCAAGTTTAGGGATAGGAATATTAACCCATTCTTGTCTAATGTAGGATTCTAGTTGCTCAACTGTCTTAGGTCTTTTTTGTCATATCTTCCGTTTTATGATGTGCCAAATGTTTTCTATGGGTGAAAGATCTGGACTGCAGGCTGGCCAGTTCAGTACCCGGACCCTTCTTCTACGCAGCCATGATGCTGTAGTTGATGCAGTATGTGGTTTGGCATTGTCATGTTGGAAAATGCAAGGTCTTCCCTGATGGGAGCATATGTTGCTCTAGAACTTGGATATACTCCAGATGTGTAAGCTGCCCATGCCACACGCACTAATGCAACCCCATACCATCAGAGATGCAGGCTTCTGAACTGAGCATTGATAACAACTTGGGTTGTCCTTCTCCTCTTTAGTCCGAATGACACGGTGTCCCTGATTTCCATAAAGAACTTCAAATTTTGATTCGTCTGACCACAGAACAGTTTTCCACTTTACCACAGTCCATTTTAAATGAGCCTTGGCCCAGAGAAGACATCTGCTCTTCCAGATCATGTTTAGATACGGCTTCTTCTTTGAACTATAGAGTTTTAGCTGGCAACGGCGGATGGCACGGTGAATTGTGTTCACAGATAATGTTCTCTGGAAATATTCCTGAGCCCATTTTGTGATTTCCAATACAGAAGCATGCCTGTATGTGATGCAGTGCCATCTAAGGGCTCGAAGATCACGGGCACCCAGCATGGTTTTCCGGCCTTGACCCTTACGCACAGAGATTCTTCCAGATTCTCTGAATCTTTTGATGATATTATGCACTGTAGATGATGATATGTTCAAACTCTTTGCAATTTTACACTGTTGAACTCCTTTCTGATATTGCTCCACTATTTGTGGGTGCGGAATTAGGGGGATTGGTGATCCTCTTCCCATCTTCACTTCTGAAAGCTGCTGCCACTCCAAGCTGCTCTTTTTATACCCAGTCATGTTAATGACCTATTGCCAATTGACCTAATGAGTTGCAATTTGGTCCTCCAGCTGTTCCTTTTTTGTACCTTTAACTTGTCCAGCCTCTTATTGCCCCTGTCCCAACTTTTTTGAGACGTGTTGCTGTCATGAAATTTCAAATGAGCCAATATTTGGCATGAAATTTCAAAATGTCTCACTTTCGACATTTGATATGTTGTCTATATTCTATTGTGAATACAATATCAGTTTTTGAGATATGTAAATGATTGCATTCCGTTTTTATTTATAATTTGTACTTTGTCCCAACTTTTTTGGAATCGGGGTTGTCTCATCTCATCTCATCTCATCTCATCTCATCTCATCTCATCTCATCTCATTATCTCTAGCCGCTTTATCCTGTTCTACAGGGTCGCAGGCAAGCTGGAGCCTATCCCAGCTGACTACGGGCGAAAGGCGGGGTACACCCTGGACAAGTCGCCAGGTCATCACAGGGCTGACACATAGACACAGACAACCATTCACACTCACATTTACACCTACGGTCAATTTAGAGTCACCAGTTAACCTAACCTGCATGTCTTTGGACTGTGGGGGAAACCGGAGCACCCGGAGGAAACCCACGCAGACACGGGGAGAACATGCAAACTCCACACAGAAAGGCCCTCGCCGGCCACAGGGCTCGAACCTGGACCTTCTTGCTGTGAGGCGACAGCGCTAACCACTACACCACCGTGCCGCCCGGAATCGGGGTTGTATATTATATAAATATTGAACTGACCAGTGGCAGACTTCGAGCCCTTAGAATGAAGAATAGAAGAAGAAGAATATCTTGCCAGTGATAGTACAGAACTGGAGTTATGATATATTGTGTAGAATTTGAGCAGTTAATTAATTCTAAAGTCTCTTAGTTGCTTTTGGAAGCAATTCATTTCATTGTTGTAATTTCATTTACTGTATATCATTGATATTGAAAAAAGATTCCAAGTTCAGTGGAATAGCTGCAGGTCTACAAAACTGTATAAATTCTTATATGAAAAAGTAGCTCAGGAAATCAATCCTATAATTTGAACCATATTAGTTTGTCTATTAATCATGATTAGATCAGGTTCATGAAAGGAATATTGGCTACAGAAAATATACTGACCCTTTTTATTCTTTTTAGCATAGAAATGCTATAAGGAATGCTACAGAAGGTTCTTATTGTTTTCAAGGAAGCTACTGCAGCCAGCACAGATAGAGCTAAACTGTACTGTTTTAAAGGCTTTTTTTAAGCTTAGGGATTATTGTTTATTCTAATGTATTCTCGTCTTATTAAAGAAAGAATGGGGAGTCACCTTTAGCATATGGTCATGTCCCAGCACACATTAATGTAATCTGCACTGTGCTCTACATCATTAATCTTCATTCCTTCTCCATCAGCTCATATTAAAGGACACAATACCAGTGGGACTGTTTGGAGGAATGCCTGAATTATGTCCATGATATGCATGCTCCTCTGGTTTTGACTAATAAAGCCTCCATATTTCTCACTTTAACAGTAATCATTAACTCAATTAACAAAATTTATTATCGTTTTAACTCAATGATGTGTAGAACATAGAACACATCAGCATGGCAGGAAAGTTTTATTCTTCTTGAGGAATCAGAATTTGTCATTATAAATGAGAGTGTTTATATTTGGTTAAATAAACAAACAGATGGTTTAGTTTTGTAAAATAGTGCAATAATAAATGCCATGTGTATTATATAACAATATGATAATGAGTACACTTGTCCAGTTGTTTTAATATTATATAAATATTTATAACTGCGCATTAAACAAAATGTTCCAGTTGAAGAGCTTTCAAATCTGACTCAGGATCTCATGGGGGGACAAAAAAGTCAGTCTTTTATTACAACTTTATCATGCTGCTTTACATGACATGCTGGTAGACATTCATCAGCGGTATGAAAGCCACTTAAGATCAGTTACACCAAAATGGCAAAAGAGACTTACTCTCAGTCCTGGAAATAGAAACAATATTGAACTGAGATTGAGCTGAGTGAGGTGGCATGGTGGTGTAGTGGTTAGCGCTATCGCCTCACAGCAAGAAGGTCCAGGTTTGAGCCCCATGGCCGGCGAGGGTCTTTCTGTGTGGAGTTTGCATGTTCTCCCCGTGTCTGCGTGGGTTTCCTCTGGGTGCTCCGGTTTCCCCCACAGTCCAAAGACATAGGTTAGGTTAACTGGTGACTCCAAATTGACCGTAGGTGTGAATGTGAGTGTGAATGGTTGTCTGGTGTCTATGTGTCACCCTGTGATGACCTGGCGACTTGTCCAGGGTGTACCCTGCCTTTCGCCCGTAGTCAGCTGGGATAGGCTCCAGCTTGCCTGCGACCCTGTGGAACAGGATAAAGAGGCTAGAGATAATGAGAATGAGATGAGAATGAGCTGAGGGAAACAGCTGGAATATTGACTTCAGGTTTTGAGTTATTATTATTATTATTATTATTATTATTATTATTATTATTATTATTATATCTTTTTGAGCAAATAAAAATAGTGTCATATGGTATCTAGAGTATACATTCCTGTCAATGTTGCACCACTGGTTTGTGCTTCATTGATATGATTGTCTATCCAAGATTTTAGATTTTAACACTATCCAGTTTTCCAGTGTTTACTCTTGTGTAAGGCCAGGGAAAGTAATAATCAGTTGGTCTCTCTACAATGTACATCAGTTCTCATGAAAACAGTGGCTGTGTTTGGTGTAACTTTGATGTACAGTGGTGCTTGAAAGTTTGTGAACCCTTTAGAATTTTCTATATTTCTGCATAAATATGACCTAAAACATCATCAGATTTTCACACAAGTCCTAAAAGTAGATAAAGAGAACCCAGTTAAACAAATGAGATAAAAATATTATACTTGCTCATTTGTTTATTGAGGAAAATGATCCAATATTACATATCTGTGAGTGGCAAAAGTATGTGAACCTCTAGGATTAGCAGTTAATTTGATGGTGAAATTAGAGTCAGATGTTTTCAATCAATGGGATGACAATCAGGTGTGAGTGGGCACCATGTTTTATTTAAAGAACAGGGATCTATCAAAGTCTGATCTTCACAACACATGTTTGTGGAAGTGTATCATGGCACAAACAAAGGAGATTTCTGAGGACCTCAGAAAAAGCGTTGTTGATGCTCATCAGGCTGGAAAAGGTTACAAAACCATCTCTAAAGAGTTTGGACTCCACCAATCCACAGTCAGACAGATTGTGTACAAATGGAGGAAATTCAAGACCATTGTTACCCTCCCCAGGAGTGGTCGACCAACAAAGATCACTCCAAGAGCAAGGCGTGCAATAGTTGACGAGGTCACAAAGGACCCCAGGGTAACTTCTCAGCAACTGAAGGCCTCTCTCACATTGGCTAATGTTAATGTTCATGAGTCCACCATCAGGAGAACACTGAACAACAATGGTGTGTATGGCAGGGCTGCAAGGAGAAAGCCACTGCTCTCCAAAAAGAACATTGCTGCTCATCTGCAGTTTGCTAAATATCATGTGTACAAGCCAGAAGGCTATTGGAAAAATGTTTTGTGGACAGATGAGACCAAAATAGAAATTTTTGGTTTAAATGAGAAGCGTTATGTTTGGAGAAAGGAAAACACTGCAGTCCAGCATAAGAACCTTATCCCATCTGTGAAACATGGTGGTGGTAGTATCATGGTTTGGGCCTGTTTTGCTGCATCTGGGCCAGGACAGCTTGACATCATTGATGGAACAATGAATTCTGAATTATACCAGCGAATTCTAAAGGAAAATGCCAGGACATCTGTCCATGAACTCAATCTCAAGAGAAGGTGGGTCATGCAGCAAGACAACAACCCTAAGTACACAAGTCATTCTACCAAAGAATGGTTAAAGAAGAATAAAGTTAATGTTTTGGAATGGCCAAGTCAAAGTCCTGACCTTAATCCAATCAAAATGTTGTGGGAGGAAACCCACCAACATCCCAGAGTTGAAGCTGTTCTGTACGGAGGAATGGGCTAAAATTCCTCCAAGCCGGTGTGCAGGACTGATCAACAGTTACCGGAAATGTTTAGTTGCAGTTATTGCTGCACAAGGGGGTCACACCAAATATTGAAAGCAAAGGTTCACATACTTTTGCCACTCACAGATATGTACTATTGGATCATTTTCCTCAATAAATAAATGACCAAGTATAATATTTTTGTCTCATTTGTTTAACTGGGTTCTCTGTATCTACTTTTAGGACTTGTGTGAAAATCTGATGATGTTTTAGGTCATATTTATGTAGAAATATAGAAAATTCTAAAGGATTCACAAAATTTCAAGCACCACTGTAAATGGAAACGTAATTACAAAGGAATAACCCAAACAGTCAGTGAAGAAGACACACCCTATTTGCTACCTGTCTTTGAAGACTGGGTCTGTTTTCTCTGCATGAGTGTTCAGTGCATTATAAAGTGTCATAAATGCAGCCACCATTTACACACACACACACACACACACACACACACACAGGTTTGTGAACATTGGCTTATGAAAGTGCAAAAGGTTTAGAAAGCTCTTATTCTTTTTATTCAATCCAATTTTTTTTTCCTCCATTTAGATATTGGCTGCTTATTTGGTTTACGTATACAGGAGCATCCGCCTCTGAATCATCAGTAGGAAAAAAAAGTACACATCAAACACTGGTGGCCTGTGTTGATTTAGGAGTATTAGTGGCACATTTGATAAGATCTTGCAAATCCTCTCCTCAGGCTGTGCTGTCCTCACTAACAGCAACTTGGCATAGAGTGCTTGAATCTTGTATATGACCATATCATCTTCCTCTCTTCAGCCCAAAAAGCCAGGCTCAAGCTTCACTATTGGCAAGATATCACTCATCAAATCTTTCTTGCTAACATGTACACACATTCACAAACAGGCATAGTGCCACACTAACTTTTTTTTCTCCTTGTAAGTTGTGTCTCCTTTTGTCAAAGTTGCATGATTAGCAGAATTAGTGCTAACATTTTGTTGACTCAGTGCAGCATTGAGGAGAAAAAAAAATCACTCCTTACACACCTCATAGAAAGCAGGCAGTGAAGCATGAGGCCAATTTATAGTCATTGACCAGAAACAGTGGTATTCTAAAATCTAGCAAATTTGGGGTAAGATCAATGTGATGTTTTTGTGTTGGCATTTGAAACTCCCTTGCCCTCCAAGTTATGCAGATTCTGGGATGGAGATGGATGTTTGGCGGCTCAATCTATTACCACTGCCTTGGAAGCAGAAATGCTTTATGCTAATTCTGGCCCCAGCATCAACAAACAATGGACCCAAAGTGTATGCAAGCCACTGCTGCCACATTTCCATTTTAAATAAATGTTAATGCTAAATACAAGCTGAGGCTTTTATTTTGTTGCTTAACTTTGAAGATCTTTATATGGTTGCATAATGACTGTAGTTGGTGTCTTTACTGAAAAGATTTATGCAAAAGCCATTTATGATATATGATTTTTATGCCAAAAATATATGGTAGTCTGAGAAAACCCATCAAATTTTACTGTGCCTTAATTCTACTTTGACGCCTAAAGCTTTAAGAAACCATAAACATATATTTCACTAAAACAATAAGAAGTTTTTATTTACTTTTTAATTTTGCCTAGGCTATCTTTCTGTAAAGATCATGTTGGGTAAGGAGGCAGTTTGACAATTATAGTGGTGAATGCAGTCAGTTTGATTAAACATGTTGAATACCTTGCTAGCTAAATCTAATTTCACACAGTAAATGTTGTGCTTTGATCAAGTTGAATAATGTGCTGTTGTAAAATGAACACAAACCTAATCAAAATGCACCTGTTCTGCAGTGGAGTCAGAATTGAATCTTCAAATGCAATTTCTCCCTTTTTACCTTTTAGGGTAATATTTTTCAAAATTTATAATTTTACTTGTCGTTGACATTCATGTAAAGCACTGAAAAAGTTAATGCTGGCTAAAACAGAAAGGTGTCAGCATTAACTTTTTCAGTAGTTTGTGCTACAGTAGCTCTTCTGTGGGATTGGACCATATATGGGCTAGCATTTGAGCCCCATGTGAATCAATGAGCCTTCGACACCCATGACCCTGTCACCAGTTCATGAGTTATCCTTCCTTGGACCACTTTTGGTAGGTACAAACGACTGCATACTGGGAACACCCCACAAGATGTGCCATTTTGGACCCAGTCATCTAGCCATCACAATTTGGAACTTTCCAAATAATCATTATAAAACTAATATAGACCTTGTTGAAGAGCATACTAACTTATTCCAGTTCAGGGAAGTTAGTCTATCTACTGTCCAAAAAGCTATTAATGATTTGAACACCACTTTCTCCAAGGATATATAGACACTGCATTTCTTAAGCAATACATTAGTATCTTAGTCCAACCCCTCACACATCTTATTAATGTTTCCATTAAAACTGGGCAATTCCCAGACGGATGGAAAAAAGCTCTTGTTACACCACTTTTTAAATCTGGAAATTCTGAAATGATCAGTAATTACAGACCAATCAGCCTTCTTCCAGTCCTGTCTAAAGTTCTAGAGAAGGTTGTCCTAGAGCAACTCCTACATCACCTGGAAGTAAATAATTTTTTACACCCTTTACAGTTTGGTTTTAGACACAAACACTCTACAGAAACAGCTATTTGCTTATTATCTGAAAACATCAAACAATCACTTGATAAAGGGAATATAGTTGGGGCTGTTTTTCTTGATTTGAAAAAAGCATTTGATACAGTGAATCACGACATTTTGATCTCCAAACTTTCAAAATTCAATTTGTCCAAACGGACATTGTCTTGGTTTGAGTCCTACTTGAAGGGCCATGAACAGTGTGTCATAATTAATAACATAAGATCTTTATCCTGCAAAATGGATACAGGAATCCCACAAGGGACTGTTTTAGGCCCGGTACTCTTTAGCCTGTACATCAACGACCTGCCAGACATATGTCCAGATATAGGCCTTCAAATGTATGCTGATGATACAGTGGTGTATGCATCTGGTAACACCCATGACTCTGTATCAGACAAGCTAAATACAAATTTAACTAAAGTATCAACATGGCTTGAATCTTCCTGTCTAACACTAAACACTAAAAAGACCAATTCAGTTTGCTTTTCAATTAAGAAAAAAAGCTATAACCAAATCTTTGAATGTACATATTAAAGATGAATTTATTGAACAAGTACCAGAGGTTAAATACCTGGGAATAATTCTAGACAGTCAGCTAAATTTTAAAACTCACATTAAAAAAATCTGTAAAACCGTTAAAGACAATTTAGGTTGTTTTAAGCTGATCAGAAACTGTCTGACCTTTAATTGTGCTCTACTCTTCCTGAACTCTATGTTACTTTCACACATGTCATATGGTGCTACTACTTGGTCCCAAGCAAATCAAACAACCATTAAAGCAATAGAGAGTCTTTTTAATCAAGCCTTAAAAGTTTTGGACAAAAAACAGATAAGGTACCATCATTGCAAAATTTTAAACAAGCATAAGATCCTTAGTTTTGCTAATTTTATTGTTTTTCACTCTGTAAAATTAGTTTTCAAATGTTTAAACAATCTTGCTCCTTTGCCACTTGCTAGACTCCTAACAAGATCACAGAGCAAATCCACTAGAGCAGTGGCAAGTGGCAACTGTAGAATTTCATTCTGCAAAACATCCTTTGCTCAGTCAGCCTTTTCAGTCAAAGGTCCAAAACTTTGGAATTCTCTACCTGATCATCTGAAATCCCTTTCAAGCTTCACTAATTTTTAAAAAAATTACAAAATCTTGGCTAATTCAACAACAATCATGTAGTCATATATAGTCTTTTTTAAACTTTATAATGGATTATTGCTACCAGATTCCCCCCCATTTCAGAAGCCCTCCTAGGGACAAGTGTTGAAAATTAGCATTTGCTATAAACACTACGATACAAGCATGGGATAGGCTGTTCACTTATATGTGTACTGTTTTGTCTATGTATATGGTATCCGTCCCTATCAAATAAACCATAAAATAAAAAAATTAAAAAAATAAATTAAGCTCAGATCCTTACACTTGCCCATTTTTCTACTTCCAACACATCAACTTCAAAAACAGACTGTTCTCTTCCTACCTAATATATCCCACCCCTTGACAGGTGCCATTGTAATAAGATAATCAATGTTATTCATTTCACCTGTCAGTGGTTTTAATGTTATGGCTGATCGGTGTATGTTGCACATTGTGCAGTGTGCAACCTATCTGATGTTAAATGTCAAACTATACATACTATATATTAGTACTGTGCAAAAGTCTTAGGCACACATACATAAATATTGTCAAACAAATATTTCTTCAAAAATAACAAAATTAAATGCATCATACATAAAGAAATCTACTACAGTTTTGTACAGTAAAGGCTACCAATGAAAACGAAAATATTGCCAATAATGTTTAGCAGCAAAAGGAATTGTATCAGAGGCTAACAGTCCCCAGTCTTAGCCTCACTCCACTGGCTCCCAGTTTCATTTAGGATTGATTTTAAGATTTTATTGTTTGTTTTTAAAGCTCTTAATGGGCTGGCCCCCCAGTACCTAACTGAGCTGCTACACATTCATGCCCCTGGAAGAACATTAAGATCAGCAAATCAGCTGCTACTGACTGTACCCAAATCTCGGTTAAAGACCAAAAGTGACCGAGTCCTTGGGGTGGCTGCTCCTAGGCTTTGGAACAGTCTGCCATGGCACATCAGATCGGTTGACTCCACAGAGGTTTTTAAATCCTCTTTAAAAACACATCTCTTCTCTATGGCTTTTAATTGAGTTGGCACTTTTTGTATTTTATTTGTATATTTATTTCATATTTGTATTTTATTGCAGTACACTTTGTTTTATGTATGTATTTTATGGCCTTTATAAGTTCGGTATTTTATTACTTTTACCTTATGTCTACCTTATTTTTACTTTATTTCAAGTTCGTTACTGTTCTACCAACCTGTGCAGCACTTTGGTCAGCTTCAGTTGTTTTTAAAGTGCTTTACAAATAAAATTTGAGTTGAGTTGAGTTGAGAGGTGCCTATTATAATTATTGATTTGCATCTAGTGATTCATACACAAATTCTAGCATTCCAGACAAAACAGATACAAAAAAGCTTCTGTCCCTCAACATCCCATGTATTCTTTACTGTTCAGCATCAAATTTGGCCCAAGTCTGAACAGCTTGCTAGTCATGAATGCCATGTCCACAACAGTCAATAAGCATAAGACGAAGCCTAGAGTTGATCTTTAGATGAGTTAACAACTTGGAAACAGACATCACTAAGCCAAAATTAGGGTGACCAGTTGTCCCCATTTTCCAGGGAGTGTCTCCATTTTTGGTAGCCTGTCCTCGGCTGGAGCTGTCCCTGGAAATTTCCCCATTTTCAACCATTTTCAACAGACCCCCCACCACTTCATCCATCTTTTCCCAGAAAAGATACCGAGGGAGGAGCGTATGCTGATAGGAGCAGATTTCAACAGACATGTTGGCGAGGGAAACAGAGGAGATGAGGACATGATGGACAGATATGGTGTAAGAGAGAGAAATGTGGAAGGGCAAACAGTGGTTGATTTTTCAAAGAGGATGAATTTGGCAATAGTCAGTACATACTTCGAGAAGAAAGAGCAGCACAGGGTGACGTTTAAGAGTGGAGGAAAATCTACACAGGTGGACTACATACTCTGCAGAAGGGTTAACTTGAAGGAGATTAGAGACTGTAAAGTGATGGCAGGGGAGAGTGTAGCTAGGCAACATCAAGTGGTCGTGTGCAGGATGAGCTTGAAAGTGAAAAAGAGGAAGTGTGAAATAGTGGAGCCAAAGATGGTGGAAACTAAAAGAGGTTGAAAATCAGAAGGAGTTTAGGGAAGAAATGAGACAAGCATTGAGTGGTCATGGAAGTCTGCCAGAAGATTGGAATACTACTGCTGTACTAGTAAGAGAGGCAGCAAGGAAGGTGCTAGGGTGGTCATCAGGAAGGAGGAAGGAAGACAAGGAGACATGGTGGTGGAACAAAGAAGTGCAGTAAATTATAAAAGAGAAGAGGCTAGCAAAGAAGAATTGGGATGATCAGAGAGACAAGGAAAGCATGCAGTTATACAGAGAGATGAGACAGAAGGCAAAAAGAGCAGTAGTGAAGGCGAAAGCAGATGCATACCAGGAGTTGTACGAAAGACTGGAGACCAAAGAAGGAGAGAAAGACCTGTACAGACTAGCTAGGCAGAGAAACAGGGAAGCGAGGGATGTACAGCAGGTAAGAGTGATGAACAATGTAAATGGAAATGTACTGACAAACAAAGAGAGTGTATTAAGAAGGTGGAAAGAGTACTTTGAGGATTTATTAAATGAGGAGAATCCAAGAGAGAAAAGGTCAGATTCATTGGAGACAGCAAATCAGGAAGCAGAGTTGGTTAGTAAGGATGAGGTTAGGGCAGCCATGAAAAGAATGAAGACTGGGAAAGGAGTTGGATCAGATGGTATCCCAATTGAGGCTTGGAGATGTTTGGATGAGACGGCTGTGGAGTTCCTAATGAGATTGTTTAGCTGCAGAACTTGATCAGGCAACTGAATGCTTAGAGTCAACATTCCGCCATACCTTAGATAATGTAGCTCCTCTTAAAAGGAAAATGGTCAGAGACAAAAAATTTGCACCCTGGTATAATGATGAAACTCGTACATTAAAACAGACCACTCGAAAATTGGAATGTAAATGGCGTCAAACAAAATTGGTAGTGTTCAAATTAGCGTGGAAGGAGAGCTTTCTGAAGTATAGAAAAGCTCTTAGTGCTGCGAGATCAACATATCTCTCCTCCCTAATAGAAGATAGCAAAAATAATTCTAGATTCCTATTTAATACTGTAGCAAAATTAACCAGGAATAAGTCCACTATAGACACATGCATACCTGTAGTACATAGTAGCAACAACTTCATGAATTTTTTTAATGACAAAATTGAGAATATCTGACAAAAAATTCAAACTACCAATTTAAGGTCAGACAATGTAAGTGACCCTGTAGTTAACCATATAACTGTATCAGATCATCAATTAGAATGTTTTACTCCTCTAAAAGAAACTGAATTACTTTCATTAATCTCGGCATCAAAAGCCTCAACTTGCATACTAGATCCCTTACCAACACGTCTATTCAAACAGATAATACCTGAAGTAATTGAACTGCTTCAAAAAATAATAAATTCTTCTCTCACGATTGGCTTTGTACCCAAATCTTTTAAACTAGCAGTTATCAAACCCCTGATTAAAAAACCTGACCTTGATCCCTGTCAGCTGTCCAATTATTGGCCAATATCAAACCTCCCTGTTATCTCCAAGATCCTTGAAAAAGCTGTGTCACAGCAGTTATGCTCATATTTACATAGGAATAACATCCATGAAATGTATCAGTCAGGATTTAGACCTCATCATAGCACAGAGACAGCTTTGGTTAAAGTAGTAAATGACCTACTGTTGGCATTTGATCAGGGCTGTGTCTCGCTGCTTGTGTTGCTTGACCTTAGTGCAGCATTTGATACCATTGATCATTCCATTCTTCTGGATAGAATAGAAAATGTTGTGGGAGTTAAGGGAACGGCCCTCTCCTGGCTCAGCTCTTATTTAACTGATTGCTATCAGTATGTTGATATAAATGGTGATTTTTCTAGACGTACTGAGGTAAAGTTTGGTGGTCCACAAGGTTCTGTCTTGGGTCCACTGCTTTTTTCTTTATATAACCTCTGGGTGATATTATTCGTAAACACTGTTATGCTGATGACACACAGTTACTGTATATGTTTCTGCAAAACCTGATGAGAGACACCAGCTTAATAGAATTGAGGAATGTGTAAAGGACATTAGACACTGGATGCTTATTAATTTCCTTCTGCTTAACTCTGACAAGACTGAAGTACTTGTACTTAGACCACATGCAACTAGAAGTAAGTTTTCTGATTACACAGTAACTCTGGATGGCCTTTCTGTTTCTTCACATGCAGCAATAAAATACCTCGGAGTGATTATTGACCCCAGTCTTTCATAGGGTTGCTATATCTGAGTTGTGAAAAAACGGGATGCCCGCGGGGGGGTTACTGACTGGGTGGAGGTTGATGACGAACCATTTTATAATGGAAGTTTTTAATGCAAGTGTCTTACCTGGCTATTGTCTTGAGGAACTCCCTGCAGACACGTTCACTGATGCACTCCCTGACGCACACGCACTGGCCCTGGACTCTGCCTCCTTTCCCTGCTGCTCTCCCTCTCTATATATCAAATATAGACTTTTAGACAACAATACACAGTATTTTCATTTAGCCTAATTTATCATTATCATCTACTTCATTAACTGAACACTAAATAATTCTCACTTTCTCCATTTGTATTTCTCATCCCTTTTTGCTGCCAGCAAAAGTGCCTTCGGTCCCTCGACGAATGCTTTGAACTCCAAGCAGGACATTTTAAAGTTCAGTCTGATCTGGAGTTCAGCTTTGACTAACCCTACTGACATCCTATTCCTTTTGTCAGACCACACATCTTCCATGTGACTAAATACACACTCACTATAAGCGTTGCTGACGGGAACTGACGGGAACTGACAGAACAAACGATACTACTTTCAGCAGTTCTGTCGCTGCTTTCTCCCTCTTGAAAAAAAATGCCCATTTTTTGTCAGGGGTCAGCTCTTCTGGAAAGCGTTCAAACACATTGTTCAGTACAGTGTAGTCCTGATACAGCTTGTCAACATCAATGTCTTTCAGTTTCAATTTGTCAACTAATTATTCCAGCGCATTCCATTCGATTGGATCGGCAAGTCGCAGGCAGGTGGAGTTGTGCATTATTGGGTCATCGAAATCAGTTACTGTAGCTTCTAGATACTGAACACCTTTTTCAAAGAAGCTGTCGGCCAAACCAACAAACTCAGCGTGTTCTGTTTTGGTCAATTTTTGTAATGCCTGCCTTGTCTTGCTCCCATAAAACTTGTCTGAGCGACATGACATTAATTGGCTGAGCAGTCGGCTCATCACCTCAAGAATATCCAGTAAGCTAACATTCTCATTTTCCAACTTTCGAATTGCGCTGTCAAATTCCTGCATGACATTATGCATAAGCAATAGGACACACTCTGACACCGTCACGTCATCACTGCTGTCTGCCGCATCACCTTTGCAGATTGCCTTCCAAATAACAGCAGGACAATCATTCTTCCCTAATGACAAAAAGTAAGATTTCAGGGCAGGCCAACATTCTAAGATCCGATGAATTGCAGGTAGTAGGGATAACCAGTGGGTAGGTACATGTTTCAGAATTTATTTGTATTGTACTGCAGTAAATTCGCAGAACTCTTTGAGAGATTCTACTTTCTTGGCTGAGCAAGAGAACTCACTGTATATTTTTAGGACAATGCACTCCACATTCATGTCCTGCCGAGTTTAGAATTCTGCTTGCCATTTTTCAGGGTGTTGTGAATCAAGTGACACTTGCAGTTGGCCTTGACGATATACAGATTGACATCTTTTAGTTTTTGAAAAACAGAATTATGCTTGCCAAAATTGACAGAGGCATTGTCAGCACCATATGCACTGATCTTACTGACACTCAGTCTGCATGATTCTGTGATGTCCACTATCTGATTGTAGATGGCTCTACTGGTTTCATGGGGGTCCTCGTAAAATTCCAATAGCCCATATTTAACACCCTCTTCTTCATGGAAGTATTGGACAGTGTACGGAAACAGTTTGGCATTGCCTGAATTTGATGCGTCAGAACAAACAGAAAAGAATTGCGTTTGCTTCAGTTCTGAAACCAAACGCTCCTGGCTATATGGGGCTAGGACACTCTGCATTAAAGCTTCGCTTTTTGTTCATCCACATGACCCTTTTGAGGCTATACTTGAGTCATGGAAGATTTTTGTATTGACTTATTGCCACAATCTGTTGATAGGTAACTATGACCATGAAGAACCCCGTGGTATACACTAGTAAGCTCTGCCACTGCTACTCTATCTTCCTCTGGGGAGCCCTTTTTAGTCATAAAAGTAGTGATGGCTCGATTTTGGCGTTTATTCAGTATAGCAGTTTGGTGCTTTTTTGTTTTTGCATGATTGTTGAGTGCCATTTTCTCTTCATATTTCACAATAACTTTGGCTGGGCACACAATACAGGTGGCAGAGAATGGGTCTCCTTGGGTAGGCCTTACCCATTCCGCAAAGGTCTCTTTTTCATCCAATCTGAGTTGAATGTGACATGTCTTTTTTTTCTTCATTGCTGGCTCTCCTAACTTAGTCTGTTCCTCCTCGTCCGTTTCTCCCCCCATTTCTTCACCACCTAAAATGTGTTAATTTTTCTCTAGCCTAGGCTATATCTCACACTGACTGCGGTAACTTTGCCTCTATGTACGGTAGCTGCCTCTGTCAGTCTGCTCCATGTGGTTGTGCGCGCTGCGCGGCCACAGTAGTTGTGCGCACCACGCAGCCACAGTAGTTGCTAGGTGATGATGGGTAAAGTAAACTTTAATTTTGCACAGGCTACAACAACCAATCAAATGAAAGCATCCCTGCGCTACGGCAACACAGGACAGCAAGTAAAATAGTGGCGGGGAAGAGAACACTGATGCAACAGCAGAATTATAGGTTGATTCAAAAGTGAAACTAATGAATATGTGAATAGAACTGCATTTTCACAAAAAAACGGGACAAGATGCATCCCGGGAAGGATGATCAATTTTCCGGGACAGACACTAAATAAACGGGACAATCCCGGGAAAACCAATACATGTGGCAACCCTAGATTTCATTCAAAACTCACATTGATAACACTACCCAGATAGCTTTCTTTTATCTCAGAAATATTGCTAATATATGAAATTTAATGTCACTACGTGATGCGGAAAAACTAGTTCATGCTTTCGTTACCTCCAGGTTGGATTATTGTAATGCCTTACTGTCTGGATGTTCCAATAAGTGCATAAACAAGCTCCAGGTAGTTCAAAATGCAGCAGCAAGAGTCCTAACTAGAACTAGAAAATATGACCACATCACCCCTGTCTTATCCACACAGCATTGGCTCCCAATCAAATTTGGTATTGATTATAAAGTACTACTATTGACCTTTTAAAGCACTGAATGGTCTCGCACCACAGTACCTGAGTGAACTTCTGGTCCTCTATGACCCTCCACACCTACTTAGATCAAAAGGTGCAGGTTATCTGCTGGTGCCTCGTATAGTGAAGGCTGCATCAGGGGGCAGAGCCTTTTCTTACAAAGCCCCACAGTTATGGAACAGCCTTCCAAGTGATGTTCGAGAATCAGACACAGTCTCAGCATTTAAGTCGAGGCTGAAAACATATCTGTTTCATCAAGCCTTTTGTTAATGGTGTTTATGAGGTAAAGGTGTAGATCTGGAGGGTCCTCAGACATAGTGTTTTGATAAACTGGGATGTATGGATGCTGTCAGTCCCCACTCACGTGCTCACTCGAGTTTGTTGACAGTGTAGTGGCTGGCTGCTTTATGTCCTGGGGCTCCCACATGCCTGTGTTACCTTCTGGCTCTCTCCTTTTAGTTATGCTGTCATAGTTAGTTGCCGGAGTCCCTGCTTGTACTCAGTGCAATATGTATACTGTTCCTAGTTATTCAGGTGACATTGGCCATACCTAATGTGTGTTTTCTCTCTCTCTCTCTCTCTCTCTCTCTCTCTCTCTCTCTCTCTCTGTCCCTCTCTCCCCCCTCAAATCTGTCCCTCTGAGTTACATGTTGGTCCTGGGATTGAGATGCTGACCTCTTCTGCTCCTCGGACCTGTTTGATCCATCCTGGTGCCCTGTTTCTGTTTGGAGTCTCATTGCATCGCTCCTGTGGAGGACGGCCCCATGAGGACAGTTGAAAATCGCACCTGGAGGATGCTCTGGACTCTTACAGTAATGCTTTTATGGCTGAGGACTACAGTTGACTTGCTAACTTTAGGACTGCAGTTCTCATGAATAGTTTTGCACTCAAGTTTCCATCAGTGAAGAGTTTATAACATCAACGAAATTGACTTCATGTTAAAACTGTTAATATTATATTCATGCTGTCTGTTGTTGCCCAAATGAGGATGGGTTCCCTTTTGAGTCTGGTTCCTCTCGAGATTTCTTCCTCATGTCGTCTGAGGGAGTTTTTCCTTGCCACCGTCACCACAGGCTTGCTCATTGGGGATAGATTAGGGATAAAATTAGCTCATGTTTTAAGTCGTTCAAATTCTGTAAAGCTGCTTTGCGACAATGTTTATTGTTAAAAGCACTATACAAATAAACTTGACTTAATCAATTGTATTGAACTAGGTATCAGTGAAATACCCTTATCCACTTGCTCTTCTTCCTGCAGCCCTGGAACAACTTGGATCAGCAAAGATCTTCTCCAAGCTCGATTTACATAGTGCATACAACCTCATCAGGATCAAAAAGGGTGATGAGTGGAAACTGCATTCAGCACTACCGCCAGCCATTTTGAATACCAGGTAATGCTGTATGGCCTTTCTTTGGCACCTAGCATGTTCCAGTGTCTTATCAAAGACGTGCTGTGGGACATACTAGGCAAATATGTTATTGCGTATATTGATGACATCCTGATATATTCTCCAGATGAGGAAAGTCACCAAGAACATGTAAGAACAGTTCTCCAGTGCCTGCTTCTGAACCATCTCTATGTCAAGGCAGAGAAATGCAAGTTCCATCAGAAGCGTATCTCCTTCCTAGGATACATCATCAGTGCCGAGGGAGTGAGTATGAACTCATCCAAGGTCTCTGCAGTTACATCTTGGCCCACACCCACATCCATTAAGGACCTTCAACATTTTCTGGGTTTTGCAAACTTCTGTCACTGGTTTATTAGAGGGCTCAGCTCAATTGCCACTCCCTTGACAGCACTACTCAAGAAGGGACCAAAATGCCTTCAGTGGAACCCCTCAGCAGAAAAAGCATTTTGTCATCTCAAACAAGCCTTCACCTCTGGTCCCATCTTACAGCATCCTGATCCTTCCAAGCCCTTCACCCTAGAGGTAGATGCTTCTGACACAGGAGCAGGGGCAGTCCTATCCCAACATTTCAGGGAGAAACAGAAACTTCATGCAGTAGTCTTCTTTTCTAAGAACCTCTCATCAGCAGAAAGGAATTATGACATGGGGAATCGGGAGCTACTTGTGATAAAACTGGCCCTTGAAGAATGGTGACACTGGCTAGAAGGTGCCAGTCACCCGTTCGTAATTGAAACAGACCACAAGAACCTAGAATATCTCAGGAAAGTCAAGCGGTTAAACCCTCGCCAGGCCACATGGGCTCTTTTCTTCATAAGGTTTAATTTCACCATTTCTTTCTGCCCTGGCTCCAAGAATATGAAGGCTGATGCCATCTCACAAATCTTTGCTCCCACTCACCAGGACTCCACTACCCATCCCATCCTCCCATCTCAGTGTTTTCTACAGTCCATCACTTGGGACCTAGACAGAGAAATCAGGAATCTTGATTTTTACGACAACAATTGGATAGGTCTGTGAGAGATATTGATTTTTTTTTTTTTTTGCAATGGCTCTGAAAAAAATCTGCTTGAAATCCCCTGAATCTTGGAATCTAAGACTTATTATAGGACTTGGTCACATGCAACTCACATAATCATTGTATAGTTATCTCAGTCTATTAGACTCAGGAGCTCAGATTGCTGTTACTGACTTTGTATTATAGATATGCAGCTCTTGCAGCCTTTGTTTGTAGTTATCCCAGTATTAAGCTCTGTCTTAAGTGGCCACTTGCATTACTTCAGTTTACCTGGGTATATTCACTGTCTTATATGCATATTGAATGTCCTGAGTAGGAGCTCAGATTGCAGTTGCTAAAATAATAATAATTTAATGATATAAGGTGTTTTGTGATCAGTGTACTACACTGTAGTGTGTCATGTGGTAATGCATTATATGACAATGCCACTTTCATAAATATTACCATATATCAGTTGTGATTGTTCTACGCATATACCTGCAACTCTGACAATATCATTTTCAGTGACTAATAAAATGGTTTTGAAAGTTCCTACTTTTAAAGCATATTTTTGATATGGTAATTTTCTTTAAGAGATTTAATTTACAACATGTCTCTGACAGCTCAAAATGCATCTCTGGGCATTTAAAAACTGCAGAGTTTCCAGGAGCCTCTGGCAGCCCCCGGACCTCCGGTCTTACTGGGTTGATGCTCCCCCTTTCCCATTTTCCTGGATCCACCCCGGAACACCTCTGGTGATAGCTTTTCCAGTATTTTGATTGGTAGAGCTGAGGAGCAACTTTTTAGAGGAGCGCTAGAATCTTTGCCTAAATTAAAGTCATTCCTTCAGCTTTGACAGATCACTTCATCTACTCCTGGATGGGTGAACCATAGTGTTTTCTTGTAGGCCTAAGTGACATTGTTTGTCATCTGTTATTTAACCTTTAAATGTGTAAGCTACATTTTGCAATGTTATATGACATGACATTGCTTGTCACACTGTATTGAGATGTAGTGGTTGACCTAACAAACCATAGCCTCCTGCGGCCAATGCTAGCAGAAGAAAGCTCAGTGCAGTGCCAATCAGTAAGCTGAAGTTGTTGCTAGATGTAATGTTGCTGTAACAGAAATCCAGCTGAGGTAAAATTGTAACAGTTCAACGGCATAAGCACATTTGGTGTGTTATCCCACAGAGTAGCTGGCTATGTAAAGCTGTAGGCTTATGTTAATGTTACCAAAGTGTCAGTAATTTGTATAATTTGTTGTGATGTGTCCCGGATTACACATTTTGATGAAGGCTACTCATTTAGGCAAGGTCATCAATTCAGCTATGGCTACAATTTAAGCTATGGGAGATCGGGAATCATTTGTATCAATAATAATAATAATAATAATAATAACATATCTTGAAATTGCTTGGATTGAAGTAAACGGTTTATTTAGGTGGCATGGTGGTGTAGTGGTTAGCACTGTTGCTTCACAGCAAGAAGGTTCTGGGTTTGAGCCCAGTGGCTGATTGGGGCCTCTCTGTGCGGAGTTTCCATGTTCTCCTCATGTCTGCATGGGTGTGTTCCGGTTTCCCCCACAGTCCGGAGACATGCAGGTTAGGTTAATTGGTGGCTCTAAATTGACCGTAGATGTGAATGGTTGTTTGTCTCTGCTTCAGCCCTGCGATGACCTGGCGACTTGTCCAGGGTGTACCCTGCTTCTTGCCCATAGTCAGCTGGGATAGGCTCCAGGTTGTCTGTGACTCTGCACAGGATAAGTTGCAGGCAAGTGATAATGGATAGATGTTTATTTAAGTTGTGTGTTTGGTATAGTTTTAAAGATATTGTCCATTATAAGTGGCATATATGGTAATTAATTTAATACATTTCATGGGGGGGGGCGGCACGGTGGTGTAGTGGTTAGCGCTGTCGCCTCACAGCAAGAAGGTCCGGGTTCGAGCCCCGTGGCCGGTGAGGGCCTTTCTGTGCGGAGTTTGCATGTTCTCCCCGTGTTCGCGTGGGTTTCCTCAGGGTGCTCCGGTTTCCCCCACAGTCCAAAGACATGCAGGTTAGGTTAACTGGTGACTCTAAATTGACCGTAGGTGTGAATGGTTGTCTATGTGGCAGCCCTGTGATGACCTGGCGACTTGTCCAGGGTGTACCCCGCCTTTCGCCCGTAGTCAGCTGGGATAGGCTCCAGCTTGCCTGCGACCCTGCAGAAGGATAAAGCGGCTAGAGATAATGAGATGAGACATTTCATGGGGGGGGCGGCACGATGGTGTAGTGGTTAGCGCTGTCGCCTCACAGCAAGAAGGTCCGGGTTCGAGCCCCGTGGCCGGTGAGGGCCTTTCTGTGCGGAGTTTGCATGTTCTCCCCGTGTTCGCGTGGGTTTCCTCAGGGTGCTCCGGTTTCCCCCACAGTCCAAAGACATGCAGGTTAGGTTAACTGGTGACTCTTAACCGTAGGTGTGAATGTGAGTGTGAATGGTTGTCTGTGTCTATGTGTCGGCCCTGTGATGACCTGGCGACTTGTCCAGGGTGTACCCCGCCTTTCGCCCGTAGTCAGCTGGGATAGGCTCCAGCTTGCCTGCGACCCTGTAGAACAGGATAAAGCGGCTAGAGATAATGAGATGAGATGAGACATTTCATGGGTCTAAAACATCTATTTTAGCTAGCCTACAATTTAAGAGTCTATAAATCTAAACTATGTAACTATACCAGAGATTTTCACATTGTCTTTAATTAATGTTAACCTAAAGCAGTTGCAGAATAGGCCTACAGCGCACTCAGTGAGGAAAATCCCACTTTTTATGCAATGCATGATCAAAATATATAAAAACCAGAAATGTCTCCCCTTTTTATTACAAAGATGAAAACATTAGATGTTTTAATGATATTTTCACTGCCAAACCGAAAATGTCCCCGGTTTTCTTCTCAGAAATCTGGTCACCTTTGCCAAAATTTTAAAATTCAGGGTTTAAAATTTTATAATTTAGAGGCTTGCTCTTTTCAACAGCACTCTCACAATTCAGTGGGCAGCTATCATTCTTTACCCTTATCAGAGGAGCAAGAGAATGCTATGCCTACACCCATATCAAGGAGATTATTTCAAGTTGATAAAAACATATCAGAGCTGCCATGTTAAACTCTGCAACATCTAAGAAATGGTCTTGCTTGTGCACTGCCCAAGTACAGAGTACAGATGCACTGATGACTCTTAGATAAGGACTTCCAATATTTCATCACATGTGGCATGCATCAGCAAGATGTTAGCTATTTTACTGCTAGCATGGGAGCAGTCCTGCCAATCTGCAGATATTAACTCCTCTATAACAGATTCTTGATTGTCATATTACCACTGGTGGTTGGTCACCTGGGACAGGATATGGGGTGACTCTCTACTAATTAGGTTTATACAGTGGTGCTTGAAAGTTTGTGAACCCTTTAGAATTTTCTATATTTCTGCATAAATATGACCTAAAACATCATCAGATTTTCACACAAGTCCTAAAAGTAGATAAAGAGAACCCAGTTAAACAAATGAGATGAAAATATTATACTTGGTCATTTATTTATTGAAGAAAATGATCCAATATTACATATCTGTGAGTGGCAAAAGTATGTGAACCTCTAGGATTAGCAGTTAATTTGAAGGTGAAATTAGAGTCAGGTGTTTTCAATCAATGGGATGACAATCAGGTGTGAGTGGGCACCCTGTTTTATTTAAAGAACAGGGATCTATCAAAGTCTGATCTTCACAACACATGTTTGTGGAAGTGTATCATGGCACGAACAAAGGAGATTTCTGAGGACCTCAGAAAAAGCATTGTTGATGCTCATCAGGCTGGAAAAGGTTACAAAACCATCTCTAAAGAGTTTGGACTCCACCAATGCACAGTCAGACAGATTGTGTACAAATGGAGGAAATTCAAGACCATTGTTATCCTCCCCAGGAGTGGTCAACCAACAAAGATCACTCCAAGAGCAAGGCGTGTAATAGTCGGCGAGGTCACAGAGGACCCCAGGGTAACTTCTAAGCAACTGAAGGCCTCTCTCACATTGGCTAATGTTAATGTTCATGAGTCCACCATCAGGAGAACACTGAACAACAATGGTGTGCATGGCAGGGTTGCAAGGAGAAAGCCACTGTTGTCCAAAAAGAACATTGCTGCTCGTCTGCAGTTTGCTAAAGATCACATGGACAAGCCAGAAGGCTATTGGAAAAATGTTTTGTGGATGGATGAGACCAAAATAGAACTTTTTGGTTTAAATGAGAAGCGTTATGTTTGGAGAAAGGAAAACACTGCATTCCAGCATAAGAACCTTATCCCATCTGTGAAACATGGTGGTGGTAGTATCATGGTTTGGGCCTGTTTTGCTGCATCTGGGCCAGGACAGCTTGCCATCATCGATGGAACAATGAATTTTGAATTATACCAGCGAATTGTAAAGGAAAATGTCAGGATATCTGTCCATGAACTGAATCTCAAGAGAAGGTGGGTCATGCAGCAACACAACGACCCTAAGCACGCAAGTCGTTCTACCAAAGAATGGCTAAAGAAGAATAAAGTTAATTTTCTGGAATGGCCAAGTCAAAGTCCTGACCTTAATCCAATCAAAATGTTGTGGAAGGACCTGAAGCGAGTAGTTCATGTGAGGAAACCCACCAACATCCCAGAGTTGAAGCTGTTCTGTACGGAGGAATGGGCTAAAATTGCTCCAAGCCGGTGTGCAGGACTGATCAACAGTTACTGCAAACGTTTAGTTGCAGTTACTGCTGCACAAGGGGGTCACACCAGATACTGAAAGCAAAGGTTCACATACTTTTGCCACTCACAGATATGTAATATTGGATCATTTTCCTCAATAAATAAATGATCAAGTATAATATTTTTGTCTCATTTGTTTAACTGGGTTCTCTTTATCTACTTTTAGGACTTGGGTGAAAATCTGATATTGTTTTAGGTTATATTTATGCAGGAATATAGAAAATTCTAAAGGGTTCACAAACTTTCAAGCACCACTGTAGGCATTGCTTAGCATGGTTAGCACAGGTATGGCAGCTGCACATCCTCAGAGAAGGCGGCGCTCCACAGGGTCATTAGGGCAGCAGAGAAAAAAATAGGCTACCCCCTCCCCATCCTGGAACAGATTTACACCTCCAGATGAAGCAGGAAAGCAATGGACATTTCAAAAGACTCTTCACACCCTGGTCATTGTCTCTTCCAGCTTTTGCCATCAGGCAAGAGATACAGAGCAATGAAAACCAGGACAAACCGCCTAAAAACATTTTTTATCCCAAAGCAATCATGGCTTTAAACTCAAATGTGCAATAGCACAATTCTTGGCCAATGTGCAATTTGTGCAATATATATATATATATATATATATATATATATATATATATATATATATATATATAAAGAGTTCAGATGCAAAACTCCCTAAATCCATTTGACCACTTTTTGAGAAAAAGGCCATTTTTTATCAGGCCTTCATATTTAAGTATAGAAAGCTAGTTTTATTTGAAATCACAAGGTTATTAGTTAGTGAAAAATATATGTTAATCTCACAAATGTTACTTCAGCCAAATTACTATTTTTTAGCAATTTTTTTTTTTTTTTATTTAGCGTCAAAACCAGCTAAATCCATATGTGGTTTGTGTGCAAAAACCTCTAAATCCATTTTTTCCTTACAGACATAGGTAAGTGTTACAAAACCACCAAAGATACAATTGAAAATATTGAAAAGTATGATACCACACATATGGGGTGGTTGTGATGGTGATGTGGTTGGCTCACTCATAGCTAATTTAATATGGGACCTATGATCATGAGCAAATTGCACCATATTTTTAGGTAATACCTAATAATACCAACACCTCTCTTCATAAATGAAGGCAGAAGGCCTGTCATGTCAACATTTAAGAAATTCGAAATCCACACAGTGTAATCACAATGCCAATAGGTTTATTTTCTTCACATCAGCGGACTTTCTAAGCAGGTGATACAAAGTACTACACCCAATAAAATACATTGAAATAAAACTAAAGTGCAATATAAAAATCTTATGTAAACAACATGAAAATCTATACAAAAAATATACAGCAGCAAGCAACGTTCTGCTAAGAGGGGTAAGTTAGTGTCAGTACATTAACACAGTCAGCAATAAAAACACAGCAGTGCAAAGAACTTAGATGGGTATAAATAAGTTAATGATGATGAAATTGAGGTACAAGCCATCAAATTTATAGTATGAACAAAAGATTATTTAAGATGACAAAACTATTTTAGTTTTTTTTTTAAGATTATGAAACAGGTATGATAAGTTACATATTAAAAAAAAAAAACACAATTATGTTAAAAGTTCACATCAATGCTCATGAAAGACGCCTGGCAGACAGGAACCCTTGTTTTATCTTCCTTCAGAACGGAGTATTTGATGGTCACGTCTCTCTGCCGTCTCTTGTCTTCATCATCAACTTGTTCCCTCCTCCGTTGAACCGGCATAATCTCCAAGTGGGACAGAAGTATAGCGTCCTGTTCAACTTTATCTTTAGATGTGTATAGCTGATTTTTAAAGTATGCCAGGTCGTTCTGAGTTAAGCTTGCCGCAGCGCACATCAACCTGTTGTGATTGCAGGCTATTCCATTTTCAGTATTTTCGCCACTATATCGGTTCATTTTCGCTTTATAGCGAACATGATTTTCAACAACGCGACGTTTTCTCCGCCCATTCACTGTCTGGAGGACAGGTTCATCCATGCCATCGTAATCCATGTTAGTATTATCTGCCATTTCGCGAAATCTCCATCTGAATAAAGTTGCAGCTTCCTTGATGGGACTTTGTTTACTAGCGTTTAAGCGCTCGAGTCCAAGGCCCTGTACTACGAACGGAGGTTAACCTACCCAGAAGTAACCCAGGGTTCCCCCGCTAAACCGGGGTTGACAAAACCTGGTTATCTTGTTTGGGGTTAAACGGTACTATGATGCCAGTTATGAAGTTGATTTGTTGAACCTGTGTTAACCTAATCAGGGTTAATGCGCGTTCACGTTAAAGGGGAGGTTATCAGCGCAAACCACCACTGTTCACAATGGCACGGTCGCCGTACTTCACGGAGGAAGAATGCGCTGTCAGAATGCAAAGCTACGAGGAGTTCAAAACAACATTAAGAGCAAAATCTAACACAGCGGCTGCCAATAAGGAGCGGCAAGCATGTTGGCAACGAATTGCCGATCGGGTAAATGCGCAAATACATTCTCTCTTCTACATGTTCCAGAACAGAAGTATAGGATGAGAGAAAGCTTCATGATCAATCACAAGTCACAGAAAATGGTCCTCCGACGTGGCCCCAGTCATATATAGCTTGTTTAATGTCCGAAAAATCCTGAATAAAATTTGGTATGGTAAATTCATGGAGTAGCCTACTTAAGCTGATATGTGCACAGAGTCACATGAATTAGGATGACTGACTGTTCAGTCCCTTTGACTAAGTTGGTGTATGTCCTGTGAACATTTCAGAGGCAACAGCAGTGCCAAACGCACCTGGCAACAGGTGAAAATGAAATATAAAAACATCATTCATAATGGTAAGTGTGTGTGTGTGTGTGTGTGTGTCGTTCTTTTTCTGTACTGTGTTTCGGATGAAAAAGCTTTTGCCCAAGGACAAGAAGGAGGCTAAACAGCATTTGCCTTTTATTTATTCAAGTTTTATCTGTTTGCATAATAGTTCAAATTGTTTTGTATATAGTTTATAATGTAGTTGTGTGGTATTAATGATAATATTGTGGGAAAACTACTTTGCTCGGACGTTCATTTAATTTATTCTATCGTCATTTTGTTTGTTCTATTTTTGTGTATTTTATTTATTTATCTGTTTGTCTAGTTGTATCTATTTTTCTAATAATATATTTTTTGCATTAATTGTTTTTTTCCTATTAAAATAATCTTGTGTTCTTGTTATAGCTTTATCTATTTATCTGACTGTTTAGTTGTATCTATTTTTGTTACAATTTCAATATTTTTAATATGTTTTTTTTCTATTAAAATGTTCTTGTTATATTTATTGTAGTTGTATCTATTTTATATCTCAGACTTAAATATTTTTGTAAAACAAGTGTTTTTCTATGAAATATTCTTGCGTTCTTGATAACTATGTTCTTGAGTGTTTTTTTTTTTTTTTTTTTACAGAAAAGCCGTTCTGCATGGACATTCATTGAAGCCCTCATTGTTTTTTAATGGTTATTTATGAGCGTTTAGGGGTTACAATAATGTAAGTCTAGGTTGCTTTATATAAAAGGTATGTCCAGAAATATTGTCACTGTCTAAGCAGAGGGATCTGGCTTCTTTAGATGCTGTCTTCTTAAAACTGAATAAATATTTAAAAAGAGCCAAATGAGCCAGTCTTTTGAACGGCTCTTTTCAAAGAACGGATCACAAAGATGCGGATCCCATCAAAGAGCCATAAATCCCATCTCTAATCTGCGCTCCGATATCGCACGGGTCATCCAGGTATGCTGGCATTGTCTCTAGAGGAAATGTCGGTGGAGAGATGGTGTTTAAAAAGGGTGTGGTTAATCGGAAACCTCGGGTTAACCAAGAACATAACCTGAGACGAGCAGTTTTGAGATGCAGCGTAAGTTGCCATGGCAGCATACCTCGGTTTGAACATAGCCAACTTTCGTAGTATGGGTTAATCGGTAAGTTACGTTGCACGTGCTCAAGTTACTCTCGAAGTTACCCTGGTAAGCCAGAAAACCCGCTTCGTAGTACAGGGCCCAAGTGACGTTCTGATTGGTTGTTGAATATGGAGGCTTTTGTTGCTAAATCGAAGCGGCGTTTAGAGGGGTTTGATATTAAACCGATTTTTTAGACAAGACGGGGAGTGGTTTTTATTTTATTTTTTTTACAAAAATATTTCATTTACATATACTAGATGTAACCAGGGCCCTGTACTATGAAGCGGGTTTTCTGGCTTACCAGGGTAACTTCGAGAGTAACTTGAGCACGTGCAGCGTAACTTCCCGATTAAACCATACTACGAAAATTGGCTATGTTCAAACCGAGGTATGCTGCCATGGCAACTTACGCTGCATCTCAAACCTGCTCGTCTCAGGTTATGTTCTTGGTTAACCCGAGGTTTCCGATTAACCACACCCTTTTTAAACACCACCTCTCCACCGACATTTCCTCTAGAGACAATGCCAGCATACCTGGATGACCCGTGCGATATCGGAGCGCAGATTAGAGATGGGATTTATGGCTCTTTGATGGGATCCGCATCTTTGTGATCCGTTCTTTGAAAAGAGCCGTTCAAAAGACTGGCTCATTTGGCTCTTTTTAAATATTTATTCAGTTTTAAGAAGACAGCATCTAAAGAAGCCAGATCCCTCTGCTTAGACAGTGACAATATTTCTGGACATACCTTTTATATAAAGCAACCTAGACTTACATTATTGTAACCCCTAAACGCTCATAAATAACCATTAAAAAACAATGAGGGCTTCAATGAATGTCCATGCAGAACGGCTTTTCTGTAAAAAAAAAACAAAAAAAAAAAACACTCAAGAACATAGTTATCAAGAACGCAAGAATATTTTATAGAAAAACACTTGTTTTACAAAAACATTTAAGTCTGAGATACAAAATAGATACAAAAATATAACACAAGATCTAGTTATCACACAAGAACATTTTAATAGAAAAAAACCAAACTTTCTATCTCATCTCATCTCATTATCTCTAGCCGCTTTATCCTTCTACAAGGTCGCAGGCAAGCTGGAGCCTATCCCAGCTGACTACGGGCGAAAAGTGGGGTACACCCTGGACAAGTCGCCAGGTCATCACAGGGCTGACACATAGACACAGACAACCATTCACACTCACACCTACGGTCAATTTAGAGTCACCAGTTAACCTAACCTGCATGTCTTTGGACTGTGGGGGAAACTGGAGCACCCGGAGGAAACCCACGCGAACACGGGGAGAACATGCAAACTCCGCACAGAAAGGCCCTCGCCGGCCCCGGGGCTCAAACCCAGGACCTTCTTGCTGTGAGGCGACAGCGCTAACCACTACACCACCGTGCCGCCCAAACTTTCTATATTAAAAATATTGAAATTGTAATAAAAATAGATACAACTAAACAGTCAGATAAATAGATAAAGTTATAACAAGAACACAAGATTATTTTAATAGGAAAAAACAAACTATTAATGCAAAAATTATATTATTAGAAAAATAGATACAACTAGACAAACAGATAAATAAATAAAATGCACAAAAATAGAACAAACAAAATGACGATAGAATAAACTAAATGAACGTCCGTGCAAAGTAGTTTTCCCACAATATTATCATTAATATCACACAACAACATTATAAACTATATACAAAACAATTTGAACTATTAGGCAAACAGATAAAACTTGAATAAATAAAAGGCAAATGAATGCTTGCTTGCACGCGCGCACACACACCATTATGAATGATGTTTTTATATTTCATTTTCACCTGTTGCCAGGTGCGTTTGGCACTGCTGTTGCCTCTGAAATGTTCACAGGACATACACCAACTTAGTCAAAGGGACTGAACAGTCAGTCATCCTAATTCATGTGACTCTGTGCACATATCAGTTTAAGTAGGCTACTCCATGAATTTACCATACCAAATTTTATTCAGGATTTTTCGGACATTAAACAAGCTATATATCAAATCAAATCAAGTTTATTTGTACAGCGCTTTTAACAATAAACATTGTCGCAAAGCAGCTTTACAGAATTTGAACGACTTAAAACATGAGCTAATTTTATCCCTAATCTATCCCCAATGAGCAAGCCTGTGGCGACGGTGGCAAGGAAAAACTCCCTCAAACGACATGAGGAAGAAACCTCGAGAGGAACCAGACTCAAAAGGGAACCCATCCTCATTTGGGCAACAACAGACAGCCTGACTATAATATTAATGGTTTTAACAGGTATAACCCTCAACTGTCCTCATGGGGCCGTCCTTCACAGGAGTGGGGCGATAAAACTCCGACCAGACACAGGGCACCAGGATGGATCAAGCAGGTCCGAGGGGCAGAAGAGGCCAGCATCTCAATCCCAGGATCAACATGTAACTCAGAGGGACAGATGGGGGGGGGGAAGAGAGAGAGAGAAAGAAAACACGTTGTTAGGTATGCCCTAAAAATGACAAGTATTAAATCTGTGTGGTAGGCTCGCAGAGACGAGAGTCTTTACATCAAGCATAACACACAATGGCATGTTAATATGGTAAAAAATATATCATGACCTGCTCTGGCTGGATGCTTGATTGGGTGATGGGAGCACACTCCTCAGCAATGATGAGATGCAGATGGGACCCTTAGGCCTGGCCAAGACAATTCAGTTACGTTTCACCGGGTCTGGGACATGCGACAGAATGTCTGACGGCCGATTCCCTGCAGGCTACGATAGCCAGTCGAGGTCCCCACCATCTCCACCAAAAGATTTCCTGTTGACTCCATGTAACTCAGAGGGACAGATTTGGGGTGGGGGGGAGAGAAAGAAAACACAAGTGGTTAGGTATGCCCAATGTCACCTGAATAAGTAGGAACAGTATACATATTGCACCGAGTACAAGCAGGGACTCCGGCAACTAACTATGACAGCATAACTAAAAGGAGAGAGCCAGAAGGTAACACAGGCATGAGGGAGCCCCGGGACATAAAGCAGCCAGCCACTACACCGTCAACAAACTCGAGTGAGCAAGCGAGTGGGGACTGACAGCATCCATACATCCCAGTTGACCAAAACACTCTATGTCTGAGGACCCTCCAGATCTACTCCTTTACCTCATAAACACCATTAACAAAAGGCTTGACTAAACAGATATGTTTTCAGCCTAGACTTAAATGCTGAGACTGTGTCTGATTCCCGAACATTACTTGGAAGGCTGTTCCATAACAGTGGGGCTTTGTAAGAAAAGGCTCTGCCCCCTGATGTAGCCTTCACTATACGAGGTACCAGCAGATAGCCTGCACCTTTTGATCTAAGTAGGCGTGGCGGGTCATAGAGGAGCAGAAGTTCACTCAGGTACTGTGGTGCGAGACCATTTAGTGCTTTAAAGGTCAATAGTAGTATTTTATAATCAATACGAAATTTGATTGGGAGCCAATGCAGTGTGGATAAGACAGGCGTGATGTGGTCATATTTTCTAGTTCTAGTAAGGACTCTTGCTGCGGCATTTTGAACTAACTGGAGCTTGTTTATGCACTTATTGGAACATCCAGACAGTAAGGCATTACAATAATCCAACCTGGAGGTAACGAAAGCATGGACTAGTTTTTCTGCATCATGCAATGACATTAAATTTCTTATCTTTGCAGTATTTCTGAGATGAAAGAAAGCTATCCGGGTGATGTTATCAATGTGAGTTTCGAATGAAAGACTGGGGTCAATAATCACTCCGAGGTCTTTTACTGCTGCACGTGAAGAAACAGAAAGGCCATCCAGAGTTACTGTGTAATCAGAAAACTTACTTCTAGCTGTATGTGGTCCTAGCACAAGTACTTCAGTCTTGTCAGAGTTAAGCAGAAGGAAATTTATAAGCATCCAGTGCCTAATGTCCTTAACACATTCCTCAATTTTATTAAGCTGGTGTCTCTCATCAGGTTTTGCAGAGACATACAACTGTGTGTCATCAGCATAACAGTGGAAACTAATACAATGTTTACGAATAATATCGCCCAGAGGTAACATATATAGAGAAAAAAGCAGTGGACCCAAGACAGAACCTTGTGGAACACCAAACTTTACCTCGGTACGTCTAGAAATATCACCATTTATATCAACATACTGATAACGATCAGTTAGATAAGACCTGAGCCAGGAGAGGGCCATTCCCTTAACTCCCACAACATTTTCTAGTCTATCCAGAAGAATGGAATGATCAATGGTATCAAATGCTGCACTAAGGTCAAGCAACACAAGTAGCGAGACACAGCCCTGATCAGACGCCAACAGTAGGTCGTTTACTACTTTAACCAGTGCTGTCTCTGTGCTATGATGAGGTCTAAATCCTGACTGATACATTTCATGGATGTTATTCCTATGTAAATATGAGCATAACTGCTGTGCCACAGTTTTTTCAAGGATCTTGGAGATAAAGGGGAGGTTTGATATTGGCCGATAATTGGACAGCTGACAGGGATCAAGGTCAGGTTTTTTAATCAGGGGTTTGATAACTGCTAGTTTAAAGGATTTGTGTACATAGCCAATCATAAGAGAAGAATTTATTATTTTTAGAAGCGGTTCAATTACTCCAGGCATTATCTGTTTGAATAGATGTGTCGGTAAGGGATCTAGTACGCAAGTTGAGGCTTTTGATGTAGAGATTAATGAAAGTAATTCAGTTTCTTTTAGGGGAGTAAAACATTCTAACTGATGATCTGATACAGTTATATTGTTAACTACAAGGTCACTTTCATTGTATATATGACTGGGGCCACGTCGAAGGACCATTTTCTGTGACTTGTGATTGATCATGAAGCTTTCTCTCATCCTATACTTCTGTTCTGGAACATGTAGAAGGGAGAATGTACTTACGCATTTACCCGATCGGCAATTCGTTGCCAACATGCTTGCCGCTCCTTATTGGCAGCCGCTGTGTTAGATTTTGCTCTTAATGTTGTTTTGAACTCCTCGTAGCTTTGCATTACGACAGCGCATTCTTCCTCCATGAAGTACGGCGACCGTGCCATTGTGAACAGTGGTGGTTTGCGCTGATAACCTCCCCTTTAACGTGAACGCGCATTAACCCTGATTAGGTTAACACAGGTTCAACAAATCAACTTCATAACTGGCGTCGTAGTACCGTTTAACCCCAAACAAGATAACCAGGTTTTGTCAACCCCGGTTTAGCGGGGGAACCCTGGGTTACTTCTGGGTAGGTTAACCTCCATTCGTAGTACAGGGCCCAGCATTCACACAACATCCTTAACTCATTTTTCACGGAGATGGCGTTTAGAGGGTTTTGCATCTGAACTCTTCATATATATATATATATATATATATATATATGGGTGTATATATTTTCTTATCAGTGCAATCTGTGTACATACAGAACCAAAACAATTCTGTTTGTACTATTTTAAGTGCAATCTGTGTACATATAGAACCATACAATAGATTTATGTTTATATTCTGTTTATAGCATTTTACCAGTGCAACTCTGTATACTTGACTATTTATTTTTATACTTTATTTGTTCTCCCCTTTTTTCCTTCTTTTTTCTTTTTATAACTCATAATGAGTCAACAGCACCTTCAATTTTGTTGTACTTTTGGAAAAGTGACAATGACAATAAAAACTTATCTTATCTTATCTTATCTTATCTTATCTTATCTTATCTTATCTTATCTTATCTTATCTTATCTTATCTTATCTTATCTTATCTTATCTTATCTTATCTTATCTTATCTTACAATGATCTGCATAAAGTGTGCAGATCAACTTCAAAATCTGCCCTGCTTTTAGAACTGATGATGGCAGCTGTAGTGGTAATCTCCCTGGGCTTGCAAGAGTTATGGGCATTTCAGAAATGGATTATCAATCTATGGCTAGACTCCAAATGCGATGGACAATGCATCTTTGTCTCAGTAATAGGAACCCAGGCATTGTCTTGCTGGAAATGCAGCACCTAAGGCTACATCCACACGACAATGACAACAAGATTTTTTTTTTTAAATATCGCGTCCACATGGGCAACGGATCAGTAAAATATCAGGTTCATATGGCAACGCAACGCTTGCTGAAAACGATGCAATACACATGCCACACCACTACGTGCGCTGTAAGACGGTCCCATCGGAGACACCAGAACAATAGAAGTAGACGCATGCGCATAACTGCGCATGCGCACAGTGACTATCCCTGTCACCTGTCACACGCACACACTTTCTCACTCCCTATCCTATGGATATAGTTCCTTTAAATCACGTGCTCGGTTTTTGAATGGAGACGCGGAAAGAGGAATGAACGGGGGTAGATGGAAGCTGGTACGCCAACATTCTGATATCCTCCAGAATTTTTTAATGGTCCGGAATAAACATCTGAAGAGGTGAGATCGCTCCCTTTTTTTCCCTATTTTTGCTGGCGGGATTGACTCTGCCCTAAGGGCTATTCTCTCTCTCTCTCTCTCTCTCTCTCTCTCTCTCTCACACACTTTGCACCATTACACAGTAAATATTCACAGTGAAAATATTTTGTAAGCGCGTTTCATGAACCAAGTTATAGGATTTGTTGACAACTCGCATCGAGTTCGTTACACTTCTACCCGGCGTGAAGCACATGTGGTTGTGACGTCATCGTAAACAAATCCGTTCTACTCATCCAGACGACTTTGCAATGGCTCCGTTGCCAGATTTTTTCACTCTGGAACCCGTTCTCAAAAGATTTCATTTTGGGGCACCCAAAACGCCAGTGCCGTGTGGACGCCAGGACGAAACGATAAACAATTTTATCAGATTCACCTGAATCCATTGCCGTGTGGACAGGGCCTAAGAGAAGCAGTCCAGTTTGGCGAAGTGGCCTATTAAAGAGGAATAATCACCACAGCCACCTCCCTTACAAGCTGATAAGTAGTGTAGTACCACAGGGGTCCATCTGAATCTCAAGCTCATAAATGTCTTACAAACATTCTAAAAGTTTGTAATACAAACCTTCTAAAAGTTTGTAAGAGACCCTGCTCTCCAAAAACCTGGTGTGGGACCTTCCTTTTGTACTCAAGTCCCTTAAATGCTCCCCTTGTAAACATTTGCAGGATCCTTTGAATCTTGCATTGAAACATGAAATGGTTATCTCTGAAAACTGCCTTTTTGATAGCTATCAACTCAGTAAAAAGCATTATGGAATTACATGCTCTGGCAATAGGTTCACATCACATGCATTGGAGGCCAGATGATAATGGGGTGACCTTGTGGTTGAATCTGGGATTTCTACCCAAGGTTATATGACCCAACTTTGTGAATCAGTCAAATGACCTTAAAGGCAGTGAAGAAAGTGAGCATCCCTTTGCTATGCCTAATGCCCTTCCCTGTTCAATTTTTGTTCTGTTAGGTAAAGTCAGAAAAAGAAAATTCAAACAGTGGGCACTGGATCATCACCATGTGAGGCAAATGAGTAAGTTCACAAGAGATGTATTAATTAGTAAAATTTTGGCCGAAGTGTCCCTTTGACCAAAACCTTATATTGATTTACAGTACTGTATATACTCTTAGTACAAATTTCAGTAATAAAAATAAACATGTCTATTTGTACACTATATGGCCAAAAATTTGTGGTCACCTGACCATCAGGCCCATGTGTGCTTGTTGAACATCCCATTCCAGATTTAGTCTTGCTTTAATGTGATAATCTCCACTCTTCTGGGAATTCATACTAGATTTTAGAACAAGGCTGTGGGGATTTTCCCATTCAGTCACAAGACCATTAGTAAGGTCAGGCACTAAATGTCAGGTGAAGAGGCCTGGGGTGCCTCATCCTGAAGTTTTGATTTATTTTTTATTCAACTTTTATTTAACCAGGCAAGTCACTCAGAACAAGAATCTTCTGTACAGTGGCAGCCAGAAAGAAAGCAGTAGGGTTGAGATCAGGGCTCTGTGCAGGCCACTCAAGTTCTTCCACTCCAACTGTGGCAAACCAAGGTTCTTGCTTCATGGGCCTTGCTTTCTGCACAGGGGCATTGTTCTGTTGGAACATGTTTGAGCCTCTAAATTCTACTGAAGGGAAATTGTAATGCTAGAGCATATACAGACATCCTACACAATTGTGTGCTTCCAACAGTTTGGGGAAGAACCACATAGCCAGTTGTTCAGAAACTTTTGGGCATATAGTGAATGTACATGCACAGTTTTATTAAAATCATAGTTGTTAGGCAATATCATAACTGGAAAACAAGCAGAGATCAACTGATCTGACAACTATAAGTGAAAGAAAATTTAGAAATCACTGCTTTTTTTAATTTAACTTTTCCATACCATCCCAACTTTTTCTGATTTGGTGATATACAATGAATTTAAAACAGATGATTGTTCAGGTAGTGTGAATGGTTGTCTGTGTCTATGTGTCAGCCCTGTGATGACCTGGCGACTTGTCCAGGGTGTACCCCGCCTTTCGCCCGTAGTCAGCTGGGATAGGCTCCAGCTTGCCTGTGACCCTGTAGAAGGATAGAGCGGCTAGAGATAATGAGATGAGATGAGATTGTTCAGGTGAGTGTTAGTCTTAAAATTCCAACTGGATTATACTGCATAAAATTGTACCTTTTCAAGTAATATACTGAATTTATAACTAACATTTTTATCATGAAATTATTATGCAGTAAATTAAATAATCATACTCATTTCACTCATTACAAACTTTACATTTTCTTTATATGTTGGCAGATAATTTTGCTTCTTGAGAGAAGTAAATGTATAAACAGACAAATTATCTGCCAAATGAACAAGACTCCTTTGCTTGAATGTCTAGAAAAATATTTAGGAATAATATATTTGGTTTAGTGTCAACTTGTAATAGGAAATACTGGATACATTTGCCTATAAATACAGTGCCCTCCACAGCCTGTCACACCTGCACGCATTAGCGCGTGCAACAGATTTTGTCTCACGTGCTCTCTTGAACTATCACTCACATGCCCTCTGAACAGCATGCGCCTCCAATAACTAGCACCTTCCCTGG
Source organism: Neoarius graeffei (assembly GCF_027579695.1). Lineage (NCBI taxonomy): Eukaryota > Metazoa > Chordata > Actinopteri > Siluriformes > Ariidae > Neoarius > Neoarius graeffei. The sequence goes on from NC_083583.1 coordinate 62,435,001, forward strand.
ATTAAGGCGCAATCAGCATGCCCATAAAAGGATACTGCACACCCCTAGACTTTGCAAGGTATTGCATTGTTGATCACCTTTACCAAGCCATTGTATTCGTATTGTCTTTCTGGTTTCCTGACTCTTGCTTTTTTTGTTTTCAATCTAGTCTTGCCCTGTTAAGTCTGTTTGTGCCTTGCTCAACCTTTTTGCCTGTTAATTGACATTGATTCGGCCTGTTGTTTTGGACTATATGCCTGTGTGTTTAATTTACAATAAAGACTCTCTTCCTGCAAATACATCTGCCTCTCCAATCAACCTGCCTCCTTCTGACAGAATACTTCACCATTCCACAGATGTAGTGGAAGAGAGCTGGCACACTGCTCAATGTCATGTCCAGATTTCCGTGCTTCTACCCAGATCAGTAATTTGCCTGCAGCTACTAGAGTTGAACATACTGGCACTGTATGATAGGGTGGAGTATGGCTTCTTTTATTCTGACCTGGTGGAGCCCAAGACATTCGAGCATGTCTGGGTAGGCTGCATTATTTTTTGGCTCGCCGGGCCAGTACGCCGGTGGGCTGAAGGCCTGGTCAGGATGCAGCACCCAGACATTTGCTGAAGAGCTTAAATACTGGTTCCAGGCCCCCAGGAAAGAGAGCCACCATTATCTATCTATCTATCTATCTATCTATCTATCTATCTATCTATCTATCTATCTATCTATCTATCTACAACCCCAATTCCAAAAAAGTTGGGACAAAGTACAAATTGTAAATAAAAACGGAATGCAATAATTTACAAATCTCAAAAACTGATATTGTATTCACAATACGACATAGACAACATATTAAATGTCGATAGTGAGACATTTTGAAATTTCATGCCAAATATTGGCTCATTTGAAATTTCATGACAGCAACACATCTCAAAAAAGTTGGGACAGGGGCAATAAGAGGCTGGAAAAGTCAAAGGTACAAAATAGGAACAGCTGGAGGACCAAATTGCAACTCATTAGGTCAATTGGCAATAGGTCATTAACATGACTGGGTATAAAAAGAGCATCTTGGAGTGGCAGCGGCTCTCGGAAGTAAAGACGGGAAGAGGATCACCAATCCCCCTAATTCTGCGCCGACAAATAGTGGAGCAATATCAGAAAGGAGTTCGACAGTGTAAAATTGCAAGGAGTTTGAAAATATCATCATCTACACTGCATAATATCATCAAAAGATTCAGAGAATCTGGAAGAATCTCTGTGCGTAAGGGTCAAGGCCAAAAAACCACACTGGGTGCCCGTGATCTTCGGGCCTTTAGATGGCACTTCATCACATACAGGCATGCTTTTGTATTGGAAATCACAAAATGGGCTCAAGAATATTTCCAGAGAACATTATCTGTGAACACAATTCACTGTGCCATCCGCCGTTGCCAGCTAAAACTCTATAGTTCAAAGAAGAAGCTGTATCTAAACATGATCCAGAAGCGCAGACGTCTTCTCTGAGCCAAGGCTCATTTAAAATGGACTGTGGCAAAGTGGAAAACTGTTCTGTGGTCAGACGAATCAAAATTTGAAGTTCTTTATGGAAATCAGGGACGCCGTGTCATTCGGACTAAAGAGGAGAAGGACGACCCAAGTTGTTATCAGCGCTCAGTTCAGAAGCCTGCATCTCTGATGGTATGGGGTTGCATTAGTGCGTGTGGCATGGGCAGCTTACACATCTGGAAAGACACCATCAATGTTGAAAGGTATATCCAGGTTCTAGGGCAACATATGCTCCCATCCAGACGACGTCTCTTTCAGGGAAGACCTTGCATTTTCCAACATGACAATGCCAAACCACATACTGCATCAATTACAGCATCATGGCTGCGTAGAAGAAGGGTCCGGGTACTGAACTGGCCAGCCTGCAGTCCAGATCTTTCACCCATAGAAAACATTTGGTGCATCATAAAATGGAAGATATGACAAAAAAGACCTAAGACAGTTGAGCAACTAGAATCCTACATTAGACAAGAATGGGTTAACATTCCTATCCCTAAACTTGAGCAACTTGTCTCCTCAGTCCCCAGACGTTTACAGACTGTTGTAAAGAGAAAAGGGGATGTCTCACAGTGGTAAACATGGCCTTGTCCCAACTTTTTTGAGATGTGGTGTTGTCATGAAATTTAAAATCACCTAATTTTTCTCTGTAAATGATACATTTTCTCAGTTTAAAGGATATGGGACATGGATTTTTTTCTGGGTATAATTATGTATAAAGGACATAAGAAATGCCATCTAAATCACTGCAGGGCGTCAAAAATGTGAAAATCATCACATTATTCAACTTTTTTTATACATCAGCGTAAAACAATGATTCGTTAATTAGCTAGGTGGTCACGTGACCCGTGACGTCACAAAAACTTTCCAAGGAGCCAGCGCTTGGGTATCTAATGTAAACAGGTTACCGAAATGGACACCATCGACAGTGATATTCCCGATGTTTCACAGAGATGTGAAGTTAGACCCTATCAATTCGAACTGATAGCTGGAAATTCACATGAACATGGATCTTGTCTTTACTCTGACGGGTCAGATGATTCTGAGAGTGAGAGTTCATTCAGTCCCCATGAAACTGAAAGCGGTCGGCTCGATAACACTTCCTGGTAAGTTAAAAACAATTCTGCTCAAAGGCTAATGATCTGTTGAAAGAAGTATTATTTTTGTATCATACATTGAAAGTTCATCATAGATCTAGCTAAAGTCCCTTGCAAGCTAGGTTTTTTTTTTGCTGATATTTTTCGAGATTGATTGAGATACAATGCTTCCAGAGTCCGAGATGAAAACATTCAAAATGGCGAAACCAGTCAGAATTATGATAATCAATAATTGATACACCCAAAATTCTCATACTAATCCTTACCTCGGCTTTCAGTCGCTTAGCGAATGCACCTAGTGGTAGCCGTAGCACTTTGGGTTTCACTCCGCCGTCTTGTTCCTGAATTGGGACGTTGGGAACGGCTCCATCTTTAAGTAGCCTCTTAAATTTGGCTTGGCAATTAATATCGCTCAGTACCTGAGTATTAATGTTGAAAGAATCCTCAGTGAAATGGTCCGAACACAGTTTGTGGGAAACAGTAGGTGCAAAGTTTTTTCAACAGGTGTTCTGTAAAGTTATCCTACCTCTTGGATTTGTCCTACCAAGCCTACTGCGCATGCGCGAAGCCTACTGCGCATGCGCAGGTGAGCCCACACTTTCCTCAGCTTTGGGTCCTTGGGGAATGCAAAAAAACTTACTCCAGGGCATTTCCCATTGGAATTATTGCAACCATAAGCAGCACAATACACCATGATGTTCAATGTACATTAAAGACTATAAAAACATTTTTCTTGTCATCCACTTCTCCATTCATCTACCCGCTTGTGCTGTGCCCAAAAGTTTTTGTGATGTATGATCACGTGACAGCGGCTCTTCCGGTTGTAAAATATGCATATCGGAGCTCGAGCAGAAATGCCATATAATCATCACGAATATAACGATTTTACTGAATTTAATAGATGATTTTGTATTTGTTGATGCAATTAATTCATATTTTTAATGGAAAGAAACTGATATAGCATGCATTTATGTTTCATGTCCCATATCCTTTAAACATTTGATATGTCATCTATGTTCTATTCTGAATAAAATATGGAATTTAAAAAAAAAAATGGAATATTTTTATTTACAATTTGTACTTTGTCCCAACTTTTTTGGAATCAGGGTTCTATCCATCTATCTATCTATCTTGGGGGAGTTAAGATGCTAGAGCCCAACACAGTGGCAGCCTTGCTCTAGAGCTCCCTCCCAAGGCCAATGCAGTGGCAGAAGAGGAGGTGTTTGCTCCAAAGCTCCTTCTAGAGACTGACACACCAGTAGCGGAGGAGGCCTTCACTCCAGAGCTCTCTCCAGAGGTCAATGCAGCAGCAGAAGAGGAGACCTTCACTCCAGAGCACCCTCCAAATGCCAATGCAACAGCAGAAGGGGAGGCCTTTGCTGCAGAGCTCCTTCCAGAGGTTGATGCAGCAGCAGCAGAGCAGCCTTTCACTCCATAGCTCCCTCCAGAGGCCAACACAGTGGCAGAAGGAGGCCTTCACTCTGAAGCTCCTTCTAGAGACTGATGCAGCAGCAGTGGAGGAGGCCTTTGCTCCCAAGCTCCCTCCAGAGGTCAATGCAGCAGCAGAAGGGGAGGCCTTCACTGCAGAGCTCCTTCCAGAGGCTGACGCAGTGGCAGCGGAGGAGCCTTTCACTCCAGAGCTCCCTCCAGAGGCTGACACAGGGGCAGAAGGGGAGCCCTTTGCTTCAGAGTTCCCTTCTGAGACTGATGCCGTGGCAGAAGGGGAGGCCTTCACTCCAGAGCTCCGTCCAGAGACTGATGCTGTGGGAGAAGGGGAGGCCTTCAATCCAGAGCCAACGTCTGTGTCAGAGGCTGACAGGGTGGCCTCTGCTCCAGAGCCAGCTCCAGAGCCAGCAACAGAGGCTGATAGGGTGGCATTTGCTGAAGATTTCATCACAGATGAGCTCTTTGTCCCACTGCCTGGCTTTGAAGATGTCGCTGTCCCACCGCCCAAATCAGCAAAAACAAGAACGTTACTCAGACAAGGCCTATGCCTGTCCTTGAGCCCATGCCAACGCCTGCACCCATGTTGACATCAGGGTCCATGCATGGGCCCATGTCCAAGTTCATGCCTAGTCCTGAGCCCAACTCCATGCCCTGTCCAAATCACAAGTCTTTCCCAGAGCCCATGTCCATGTCCAGTCCAGAGCCCAAGTCCATATCCAGGTCCTGTCCAGAGCCCTCATCCAAGCCCTGACCAGAGCCCAAGTCCTGTCTAGAGCCCATGTCCAGTCCAGAACCTGAACCCTCTTCCATGTCCTGGCCAGAGCCCAAGTCCTGTCTACAGCCCAAGCCCATGTCCAGTCTGGAGCACAAGTCCTGTCCAGAGCCCATGTCCAGGTCCTGTCCAGAGTCTGAGCCCAAGTCTCATCCAGAACCCAAGCCTCCATCTGTGTCCTTGCATCTACTCAAGGCCCGACCTAAGCCCAAGCTTCCACCTGAGCCAAGAATCCGGTGCCACGTCCACCCAGAGCCAGAGTGGAGTACCAATGGCACAGTGCCCAGTGACAAGCCCTCATCCCCGGGGCCATCAAAGATGGGTTTTAGCTCATAGAGGGTGCTCTTTGTGGGGAGGTTCTGTCACACCCACTCACATTAGCATGTGCAACACACTTTCTCTCATGTGTTCTCTGAACAGCATGCATAATGAACTAGCACTCATGCACGCTCCGAACAGTGTGCACCTCTAATGACTAGCACCTGCCCTGGATTAAGGCCCAATCAGTACACCCATAAAAGGACGCTGCACACACCTAGACTTTGTGAACTATTGCGTAGTTGATCACCTTTACTGAGCCATTGTATTTGTATTGTCTTCCTGAATTCCTGACTCTTGCTCTGTGTTTTTGTTTTCAATCTAGTCTTGCCCTGTTTAGTCTGTGCCTTGCTCAAGCTTTTTAACTGTTAAATGACATTGATTCAGCATGCTGTTTTGGACTATATGGCTGTGTAATTTATTTACAATAAAGACTCTCTTCCTGCTAATGCATCTGCCTCTCCAATCAACCTGGATCCTTCTGACACACCCCTTGTAAAGAAGGATTAGATTTTTTTTTTCTGGGCGGCACAGTGGTGTAGTGGTTAGCACTGTCGCCTCACAGCAAGAAGGTCCAGGTTCAAGCCCCGTGGCCAGCGAGAGCCTTTCTGTGCGGAGTTTGCATGTTCTCCCCATGTCCACGTGGGTTTCCTCCGGGTGCTCTGGTTTCCCCCACAGTCCAAAGACATGCAGGTTAGGTTAACTGGTGACTCTAAATTGACCGTAGGTGTGAATGTGAGTGTGAATGGTTGTCTGTGTCTATGTGTCAGCCCTGTGATGACCTGGCGACTTGTCCAGGGTGTACCCCACTTTTCGCCCGTAGTCAGCTGGGATAGGCTCCAGCTTGCCTGCGACCCTGTAGAAGGATAAAGCGGCTAGAGATAATGAGATGAGATGAGATGAGATGAGATGAGATGAGACAGTGGTGTAGTGGTTAGCACTGTCGCCTCACAGCAAGAAGGTTCAGGTTCAAGCCCCGTGGCCAGCGAGAGCCTTTCTGTGCGGAGTTTGCATGTTCTCCCCGTGTCCACGTGGGTTTCCTCCGGGTGCTCTGGTTTCCCCCACAGTCCAAAGACATGCAGGTTAGGTTAACTGGTGACTCTAAATTGACCGTAGGTGTGAATGTGAGTGTGAATGGTTGTCTGTGTCTATGTGTCAGCCCTGTGATGACCTGGCGACTTGTCCAGGGTGTACCCCACTTTTCGCCCGTAGTCAGCTGGGATAGGCTCCAGCTCGCCTGCGACCCTGTAGAACAGGATAAAGCGGCTAGAGATAATGAGAGAGATTTTTTCTACCTTTTGGTGAAGTAGCTTCATCACACACTGAAAAAAATCTAACCTTTAATTGAAATAAATTTATTCAAAGAAAAATGAATCCCTCATGAAGAAATAACTATTTTCAACAAAAACACATGTGCCACAATTATTGGTACCCCTGGAAATTATAGTGAAAACAATGCAACATTATAGCCGCATTATTCTCATTTAAATTGTACATATTTTAGTTAACTGGAGTGTTCCACCAAATGGAACTGTTACAAACTTGCTTGAAAGAGGACCCAAGTTTATTTTGCCCCCAAGTACAGTGAGGAGGATGGTAAGAGAGGCAAAACAACAAACTCAAGTCAAGTCAAGTCAAGTTTATTTGTATAGTGCTTTTAACAATAAACATTGTCGCAAAGCAGCTTTACAGAATTTGAATGACTTAAACCATGAGCTAATTTTATTCCTGATCTACCCCCAGTGAGCAAGCCTGTGGTGGCGTTGGCAAGGAAAAACTCCCTCAGACAACATGAGGAAGAAACCTCGAGAGGAACCAGACTCAAAAGGGAACCCATCCTCATTTGGGCAACAACAGACAGCATGACTATAATATTTACAGTTTTAACATGAAGTCAGTTTCGTTGATGTTATAAACTCTTCATTGATGGAAACTTGAGTGCAAAACTGTTCATGACAACTGCAGTCCTAAAGTTAGCAAGTCAACTGTAGTCCTCAGCCATAAAAGCATTACTGTAAGAGTCCAGAGCATCCTCCAGGTGTGACTTTCAACTGTCCTCATGGGGCCATCCTCCACAGGAGCGATGCGATGAGACTCCAACCAGACACAGGGCACCAGGATGGATCAAGCAGGTCTGAGGAGCAGAAGAGGTCAGCACCTCAATCCCAATGTAACTCAGAGGGACAGATTTGGGAGGAGAGGGGCACAGAGAGAGAGAGGGAGAGAAAACACAGGTTGTTAGGTATGCCCAGTGTCACCTGAATAAGTAGGAACAGTATACATATTGCACTGAGTACAAGCAGGGACTCTGGCAACTAACAATGACAGCATAACTAAAAGGGGAGAGCCAGAAGGTAACACAGGCATGTGGGAGCCCCGGGACATAAAGCAGCCAGCCACTACACCATCAACAAACTCGAGTGAGCAAGCGAGTGGAGACTGACAGCATCCATACATCCCAGTTTACCAAAACACTCTATGTCTGAGGACCCTCCAGATCTACACCTTTGCCTCATAAACACCATTAGCAAAAGGCTTGACTAAACAGATAGGTTTTCAGCCTAGACTTAAATACTGAGACTGTGTCTGATTCCTGAACACTACTTGGAAGGCTGTTCCATAACTGTGGGGCTTTGTAAGAAAAGGCTCTGCCCCCTGATGCAGCCTTCACTATACGAGGTACCAGCAGATAGCCTGCACCTTTTGATCTAAGTAGACGTGGCAGGTCATAGAGGAGCAGAAGTTCACTCAGGTACTGTGGTGTGAGACCATTCAGTGCTTTAAAGGTCAATAGTATTACTTTATAATCAATACGAAATTTGATTGGGAGCCAATGCAGTGTGGATAAGACAGGGATGATGTGGTCATATTTTCTAGTTCTAGTAAGGAGTCTTGCTGCTGCATTTTGAACTAACTGGACCTTGTTTATGCACTTATTGGAACATCCAGACAGTAAGGCATTACAATAATCCAACCTGGAGGTAACGAAAGCATGAACTAGTTTTTCCGCATCACGTAGTGACATTAAATTTCTTATCTTAGCAATATTTCTGAGATGAAAGAAACCTATCCGGGTAATGTTATCAATGTGAGTTTTGAATGAAAGACTGTGGTCAATAATCACCCTGAGGTCTTTTACTGCTTCACGTGAAGAAACAGAAAGGCCAACCAGAGTTACTGTGTAATCAGAAAACTTACTTCTAGCTGTATGTGGTCCGAGTACAAGTACTTCAGTCTTGTCAGAGTTAAGCAGAAGGAAATTAATAAGCATCCAGTGTCTAATGTCCTTTACACATTCCTCAATTCTATTAAGCTGGTGTCTCTCATCAGGTTTTGCAGAAACATATAACTGTGTGTCATCAGCATAACAGTGGAAACTAATACAAAGTTTACGAATAATATCACCTGGAGGTAACATATATAAAGAAAAAAGCAGTGCCTTTAGCAAAAATACTATTCATTGACTTTTTATAAACTATATTTTATATACTTAAGAATAGTATAGTGAAGTATACTTGACTTATACTGAAAAGTATAAACAAAAGTCTAAGACTAAGTACATTAATACCAAAACTTATACTTTAATACTAAAACTTATACTTTAGTATACTTTTTACGTTTTTCTGCCATAGAGTACTAATACTTAGTATATCTTGCTCCAAGTGCATAATAAGGTCAAGTCATTGACTCATGCTTAACATTTAATTTATATATTAATATAATATAATGCTGGAGTTTAAAACTTTACAGTATATAGTATGTGTGCTCAATTGCATTATCTTTATGTACCTTATGACTTTATTGATCAAGAGACCATTATGTTTACATTTTTACATGCAAATGTGCACTTTTTCCTTTCATTTTCTCCAGTAAGGAAGGACTTGATTTCATAGGTCTTTGTTTTGGAAATGTTTGAAATGTTTGAAAATATATCAAACGTGTTTTCAACATTCTGTCTTGTGATTTTGTAAATGCATCACACTCTTGTGTACATACGGTATGAGTAAACTTTAAGAATACTTTAAGGAGTATATATCCAGTATATAAATAGTAAGCTACAAGTAATATGCCAAGGAAACTTAAAGTATAACAAGTAAACTAGTGAAATAACCAATGTTTATAACAGTATACTTAAAGTATACAATAATAAACTAAAAATAGGGACTCGAAGTATATAACTAGTACAATGGCAGTATATCAATAAGTGTACTTGTGGTATACTTTAAGCATACAAGAGGGATATACCAAGTACATTGATAGTATATAGATGAGTGTACTTGTTGTATACTTTAAAGTGTACTTTTGCAAACTTAAAATGAACTTTAAAGTATAGTTTTATAAACTTGAAATGTTCCAATTTCGTCCGAAAAAGTATTAAATTTGTATACTTTCTAGTACACTAAAAGTACATGGTCTGTAATATACCGCACTTGCTATACTTATACTGAAGCATACTTAATAAAATGAACTTTAATTATACTACTTTTTGCTAAGGGTGGACCCAAGACAGAACCTTGTAGAACACCAAACTTTACCTCAGTACATCTAGAAATATCACCATTTAAATCGACATACTGATAGCGATCAGTTAAATAAGACCTGAGCCAGGAGAGGGCCGTTCCCTTCACTCCCACAACATTTTCTAGTCTATCCAGAAGAATGGAATGATCAATGGTATCAAATGCTGCACTAAGGTCAAGCAACACAAGCAGCAAGACACAGCTCTGATCAGATGCCAACAGTAGGTCATTTACTACTTTAACCAGAGCTGTCTCTGTGCTATGATGAGGTCTAAATCCTGACTGATACATTTCATGGATGTTATTCCTATGTAAATATGAGCATAACTGCTGTGCCACAGCTTTTTCAAGGATCTTGGAGATAAAGGGGAGGTTTGATATTGGCCGATAATTGGACAGCTGACAGGGATCAAGGTCAGGTTTTTTAATCAAGGGTTTGATAACTGCTAGTTTAAAGGATTTGGGTACATAGCCAATCGTGAGAGAAGAATTTATTATTTTTAGAAGTGGTTCAATTACTTCAGGTATTATCTGTTTGAATAGACATGTAGGTGAGGGATCTAGTACGCAAGTTGAGGCTTTTGATGCCGAGATTAATGAAAGTAATTCAGTTTCTTTAAGGGGAGTAAAACATTCTAATTGATGATCTGATACAGTTATATGGTTAACTACAGGGTCACTTACATTGTCTTACCTTAAATTAGTAGTTTGAATTTTTTGTTGGATATTCTCAATTTTGTCATTAAAAAAAATCAGGAAATCATTGCTACTACATACTACAAGTATGCATCTGTCTATAGTGGACTTATTCCTGGTTAATTTTGCTACAGTATTAAATAGGAATCTAGGATTACTTTTGTTATCTTCTATTAGGGAGGAGATGTTGATCTCGCAGCACTAAGAGCTTTTCTATACTTCAGGAAGCTCTCCTTCCACGCTCATTTGAACACTACCAATTTTGTTTGACGCCATTTATGTTCCAATTTTCGAGTGGTCTGTTTTAATGTGTGAGTGTCATCATTATACCAGGGTGCAAATTTTTTGTCTCTGACCATTTTCCTTTTAAGAGGAGCTACATTATCTAAAGTATGGCAGAATGTTGACTCTAAGCATTCAGTTACCTGATCAAGTTCTGCAGGGGCTGACAGTGACCCAATCAAAGTTGATAACTCTGGGAGATCATTTATAAAGCTCTGTGCAGTAGTTGACGTGAATGTACATTTAATACAGTAGCGTGGTGAGGCGCATACAGTATATTATTACTCAGACATTGTTTGAATGAGATGAGATAATGATCTGAGATAACTTCAGACTGTGGAAGTATGACTATATTTTCTACGTTTAACCTGAATGTTAGTATTAGATCGAGGGTGTGGCCACCATTATGGGTCGGTCCTATGACATTCTGATTAATCCCTACTGAATCTAAAATGGACACAAACGCTGTTTTTAAAGGGTCTTCTGGGTTATTGAAGTGAATATTAAAATCTCTGACAACTAAAGCTTTGTCTAAGGAAATAACCAGATCTGAGATAAAATCTTCAAATTCAGAAAGAAACTCAGAATATGGCCTCAGGGGCCTGTAAATAATAAGTAATGGAATTAACTGGGTAGACTTATTTTTCAAGGCTACATGCATTATATGAGTATGAAGAACTTCAAATGTATTAAATTTATAATCACGTTTTTGTGTTACACCAAGATAATCGTTATAAATAACTGCAACGCCTCCTCCTCTGCCAGTTCGATGAGGCTGGTGTATAACTGTATCCAGGAGGACGAGCTTCATTTAATGCTATATATTCATTTGACTTAATCCATGTTTCAGTTAAACAAAGTCCGTTAAACTCCTGATCAGTAATGAGTTCATTAACCATTAGCACTTTAGATGTAAGAGATCTAATATTTAATAGCCCCACCTTTAGATCAAAAGTGCTGGCAGCAGCTGTACAGTCAGTATGATCTAATTTTATATTGATTAGGTTACTGGAAAAAACTATCTGAATATTTCTACCTTTTTGTTGAGCTCGGGGAACAGACACAGTCTCGATGTAGTGGACCCTGAGTGATGACTCTGTGCAGCTAGCAGACAGTCGGTTTAGCTGGTTCGTCTGCTCCCTGGCCTTGGCTCTGGATTGTCAGAAATTAACTAGACCTGTTCTGAGACTATGACTTATGCTGCAGGAAATGAGAGCAGAACCTTCCCGAGTGGGATGGATACCGTCCCGCCCTAACAGGCCAGCAGTGCCCTCAAAATTAGCCCAATTATCTATAAAGCCCACACTGTTTTTAGAGCACCACCTGGACAGCCAGCAGTTCAGCAACCATAACCTGCTGTAAGCTACATCGCCACGCCGCATTGGGATGGGGCCAGAGCATACTACAGTATCGGACATCGCCTTTGCTAATTTAAACACCTCTACAAAGTTACTCTTAGTAACCTCAGACTGACGAAGGTGTATATCATGCATGGATAACTATCTTTGAGAACCTGTGCTTGCCTAGGACCCTAAGATTACCTGCTATGTCCAGCACCCTGGCTCCCGGTATACACCTGATTAAAGCTTCTGGTGCCCCTAAAGGCTGAGCTAATTTCACGTGCCGTATGATAGAGTCCCCTATTACCAGAGCTCTTTCAGGTTTCTCAGTGGGTGCATCACTAAGGAGAGCAAACCTGTTCGACACATGAAGCAGAGACGAGTGGTGCTCCCGTGGGTGAGCCTCAGTGGTAGCTTTGGATCTATGCTTATGCTGCCGAGCCATCACCCATACACCCCGCTGTAAGGGCTCTAATGCCAGAGTTGGGGATTACTAATGCCACCTAGGGCATCCAGACTTTCCTCTACAGAAACTACACTGTTCTCATGCTCACTGACCTTCTCTAAAGCCTGGACAAATGCTTCTAGCACTGTAATCTTCTCCGTCAGAGAGCTAACATCTGCACTTATCACAAATAAAGCTATCGCTAGCGATGGAGGAAGAATGACTAAACATCCTGCACTCAGCACACTGAACAGGCTGAAGGTGTGCCATGATGAAAAGATTCACGTACCCTTAATCAAAGATCTGTTGATATTAAAGCAGATCCAATTAACAAAGGCTTAATTAGCCTAGCTTAGGTGTCAGTCACTAAGAATTATTGAGAATGGTGAACAAAGGATTGATAAAAGGATGAAATGACTGCTTATACCACTAAACATTTCCACCTAGTTAAAGTGTACCAGCAGCATTTTTACCATATTGAGGTATTTCACCTGACGTCACAGGGTCACGTGACGCCCCGGTGTCCGCCATTTTGAACGGCAAGCTAGCTAATGTCAACATCATAGTACCTAGTATGTTGCTGTAGCAACGTTTACGTTCAGTCATTTGGATGACTGTTAAAACCTTTCAGTCTCAAGTTTTTCCTTTACTGTATTTACTAGTTTACTGAGCCGGCCAGCCCCGGAGCGCTAGCCAGCCCCGGCCAGCCCCGGAGCGCTAGCCAGCCCCGGCCAGCCCCGGAGCGCTAGCCAGCCCCAGCCAGCCCCGGAGCGCTAGCCAGCCCCGGCCAGCCCCGGAGCGCTAGCCAGCCCCGGCCAGCCCCGGAGCACTAGCCAGCCCCGGCCAGCCCCAGAGCGCTAGCCAGCCCCGGAGCGCTAGCCAGCCCCGGAGCGCTAGCCAGTGCCGGCCAGCCCCGGAGCGCTAGCCAGCGCCGGCCAGCCCTGGAGCGCTAGCCAGCGCCAGCCAGCCCCGGAGCGCTAGCCAGCGCCAGCCAGCCCCGGAGCGCTAGCTAGCGCCGGCCAGCCCCGGAGCGCTAGCTAGCCCCGGAGCGCGCTCAGTAAACTAGTAAATACAGTAAAGGAAAAACTTAAAACGGGCCATGTCTCAACAGACTAAGAAGTTATTTCAATGACATTTAATAACATTTTGTTTATCCTGAGGACCGAAAGTAAATGAAAATGTGAACAAATCTTAGCTGTCAGTGAACAGTCCTGGTGGAAGCAGGTAAACGTCATTCTCTAAGCCTGCTAACCTCAATTTTTGCAAATACCTCTCCCTCTGCTCGCCCTGTAAATGCCCTACATCGCTGGATAGTGAAGGTGTTTTCTGCATCTCGCTCCTTTTTCTTTTATGTTTTTCGTTTGTCGCCTTCCTCGCATTCAAACTGATTCGAGCCGTGCCGTCCAAAATGGCAGCATCACATGACTTGTGGCCCTTTTCCACTACCCTTTTTCAGCTCACTTCAGCTCGCTTCAGCTCACTTCAGCCCGACACGGCTCACGTTTCGACTACCAAAAACCAGCACGACTCAGCTCGTTTCAGCCCTGCTTAGCCCCTAAAACTCGCACCGTTTTGGCGTGGGGCTGAAGCGAGCCAAGCCGTGCCGAGTGAGGCTGGGGGCGTGAGCAGACACTCCCCTGTGCACTGATTGGTGAGGAGGAGTGTCCTCACATGCCCACACACGCCCCGCGAGCGCGCTGGGATCTGTAAACACCGCAAACCCGGAAGAAGAATAATTACGAATTACGAGAATTTCTGAAGCCTTATGCGCCTCGCCTCATCTATACGCTCTTGCCAGTATCTGTTGGCGTTGTCGGTGACAACAAGCCAAAGCACCAAGACCAGCAACACTAACGACTCCATGTCCTCCATGTTTATTGTTTACTATTCGGGTCGTGAGACTACCGCTTAAAAGCTCACTGATGTCACTGTTTGCGCTGCTTAACGACACGTGACGTCCAGCCACTTTCGCTAACTCCACCCAATGTGTCCACCCACTTCCAGCCAGCACGGTTCAGCGCGGTTGTAGTCGAAATGCAACTCCAACAGCCCCGCTCAGCTCGACTCAGCACGGCACGGCTCAGCCTGACTCAGCCGCGTTTGTAGTGGAAAAGCGGCATTGGTCACGTGAGTGAAATACCTCAATACCCCCTGCCCAGTCCCACTGCATGCCATAAATGACATCATCAGTGATTTGCAACACATGAATGAACTGGATGCTGAAGATTGAGAAAACATAGTGAGAAAACATAGTGAGTCAATGGGTGGACATTGACAACAATACACTGGTAACTTCCATCATTTCCATAACAGAGGAAGAAATCATTGCCTCTGTTAGTGATCCTTTAACTCAGTCAATGAACTGTGATAGTGACTTGGCAGGAGAAATTTGTGATTGTACATTTGTGAGTTGACTGGAGTGTGTAGGAACTTTCAAGCTGTAATCCCTGACTTCCTGATTAACTGGGATACAAATATGAGGTGACACAGAGGCCAAATTCCCTTAGGTGGGGTTTACATTAGACCGTATCAGCGGATCATCAGATTAACGTTTTTAAAAACGATTAGCGTGCACACAGCAACGCCAATACACGATTTGCGTGCACACAGCAACCACAATACACGGATACGCTAATCACATGACTAATTCGGCACGTAAGTTGAAATGTGTCAGTGCGGCTCATCGCTTCCTCCTCAGCGGCTGCGCTCCAAATCTCTCCGCCCTGAACAGCGAGTGCCCTCTGGAGGGTGCGCACTCCAGCCCTGCGCAGCTCACAGAGCGTGCAAGTGTAGTGCACGAGCAGTGATTCGGGACTGAGCCGCTGTGCGCAAGTCACTTACCACTTGCAAGTGGAAGGATGGCAAGCCTAAAGACAATCATAACTACACAATGGGCAGTATTTGCATCAGTATTTTCATACTTTTATACTCTTTAATGAAAGGTGATACAAGGCGGAAGTCCGCGCCGTTTTTCAGCAGTCGCGTCACATGACCAACGCCAGCGAATCAGGAAGGTGGATGTCACAGTGACGTTGTCCAATGACGACGCCAGCTAGAGCTCAGCACAGCATATCCGCGTATTCTCAATGTTTACACAGCACCGGATCAGACACGATCTGGATTGAATACGTGGACCCTGGTGGATTCCCGTTTCCCGGCGTTTTAATGTAAACGGACAGTGCATCCGCGAAGAAAACGAGACAGATACGGTCTAATGTAAACTTGGCCTTAGTCATCCATCAACATGGGAAAGATAAAAGAACACATAAACCAAATGAGGGAAAAGTGAGTTGACCTTCATATGTTAGGAAAAGGTTATAAAAAAAATAGCTACTTGCCTGAAGATTACGATTTCTACAGTTAGGGAAATAAAAAAAAAATGGACATTAACTGGAACTACTACAAACTTGCTTGAAAGAGGACCCAAGTTTATTTTGTCCCCACGTATAGTGAGGATGGTCAGAGAGGAAAAAAAAAATCCCCAACAATCAGTGTTGATAAATTACAAGAAAAAGTCAAATCCTAGGGTTTCTAAGTCTCCAAAACCACCATCAGACACCACCTTCATGCCAACAGATTATTTGCAAGGTACATCAGAAAATAAATAAATAAATAAAAACCTTTTCTGTCAGTTAAACACACAGATAAGTGCCTGAAGTTTGCGAAATGTTATGGCAATAAACACACAAGGTGGGTCTGGTGTAAAAAGAAGGATGGCTATAATGAAAATAACCCTATCCCAACTGTAAAATATGGTGGCGGTTGTCACTGGATCTTCCAGCCGGACATGACCCGAAGCATGTGTCCAAATCAACACAAAAAATGGTTCACTGAGCACAGAATAAAGCTTCTGTCCTGGCTATCTCAGTCCCCTGACCTGAACCCCACTGAAAACCTGTGGGGCGAGCTGAAGAGAAGCGTGTATGAGAGGAGGCCTCAGACCCTGGATTATCTGGAGAGATTGTGTAAAGAGGAATGGTCTCAGATGCCCTGCTCTGTATTCTCTAACCTTATAAAATGTTAAAGGAGAAGACTCAGTGCTTTTTAATTGGCAAAGGGAGGTTGTACAAAGTATTAAATGCAGGGGTTCTAATACATCTTGTACATTTTTTTGATTATTATTTCTTTATGAGAGATTTGTTTTACTCTGAATAAATTTATATATCATTGAAAGATTGGATTTTTCTCTTTTTTTCAGTGTGAGATGAAGCTACATCACACAAAAGTGGATTTTTTCTAACCTTTTTTTTTTTTAAATCCTAATCTTTACAAGGGGTACAAATAATTGTGGAGG
Organism: Neoarius graeffei; assembly: GCF_027579695.1. NCBI lineage: Eukaryota > Metazoa > Chordata > Actinopteri > Siluriformes > Ariidae > Neoarius > Neoarius graeffei. Next base: position 62,451,730 of record NC_083583.1, read on the forward strand.
GCACTGTAAATGTGAGAGTAGTCAAGATATTTTTACTTGCCAAGTTTTTTTTTTTTTACAGTATAGTATCAGGGATGGTGGCTCCTGTTCTGTGGGAACAGATGTGATACTTGTACTGTTAAAGAATGATGTAATTTTACAAATTCTATTTACATAATACCTGGTGAAATAATAACAGTTTTTCACAGATGATTTTTAAGCCTATTGTATATCTGTCCTGCTAAGATATGCTTTATCACTTTTTCAATGTAAAGTTTGCTCATTAGCCCTGTGATGACCTGACAACTTGTTCAGGGTATAGATAGTTTCACTGATGTCATGGCATTCCGGGGAACGCCCCCCCAGCCGCCATCTTGGAGGGCAAACAAAACAGACCATCGCCACTACTGGCTACATTATCTCGGACGAATTTATGAAGTTATATAGTCAGTTTTCTAAAATAAAGATCAATGTCGGCAAAATCAAGCAAACAGAAGTATATAGATACACATCTCACGGTATGCAGCCAAACTGGCCTTGATTGGGGGAATTGACCCCTACGAAGTGGACAAAGATGCATTTTCAAGTGACTATGCAGGGCTGCCAAAGCCTGAAACTGCCAAAGCCTGCTCCAAAGCCTGAAACTGACTTCATCAAACATTAAAGGCTGTCTGATATATACAACTTTATATATTCACAGCGCACCTTTATGTGGATGCCGCCTGAATCGCGCAGATCCGATTTTTTTTTTTTAGGGGGGGCGTTGGAGTGTCTGATTATAATTTCAAAGTAAATTCTGTATTAAAATTACTAAATAAGCAAATCCGTTACAGTCCATGAAACAGGAAGTATAAGGATGAGAAAAAAACAGTTTAAATCGGGAAGCTGCGCACATTTGCGCAGTCCTGCACACCGCTCAGGACTACATTATAATAGACCTAAAATGTTTTTCAAAAATGACCCTTGCGTGAGTGAAGTGACAAGTTTCAAATAGAAACGTGACAAATGAGCGATATTAAGTGTACATTACAATGTAAACGTACAGCGGTTCCAGTTAGGCATTCTCCAGAGATTGTTCACATGATGTTTTGGTTTCCAAAAACAAACTTAAACACAATTGATTGTTTATTTAAACAACTTACCACTTATAAAATGATCGGAGCAGACTTTGCTGTGTTTGAAAGGCTGATAATCCTTGCGGTTGATTCTCGCAAGCCATAGATTTCTTCTTTTTATGCTGAGTTTCTTTGTTTGCTCGCCTTCGTGCTCCCGTACAGTGGGAATTCCATAAAAGCTCCGCTTGACTTCATCATCTGACCCATTACGACAGCCGTGAATACAACAAGTTTGCACCATTGCTAGCTTTAAATAAATGTAAATAATATATAAATGAATGTAACTCGCGCGCTTCAATGTGTGCTCAGTGACCCGTACGGTAAGCTAGCCCTCCAAGATGGCCACCACCAGGGAATCCCCGACTCTGTGACGTCATGTGAAAACTATCTATACCCTGCCTCTTGCTCAGAGTCAGCTGGGATAGGCTCCAGCTTGCCCATGACCCTGCACAGGATAAGCGGCTATGGATAATGGATGGATGGATGGCTTGCTCATTACCTCCGCCAAGGAGGTTATGTTTTCGGTAGCATTGGTTTGTTTGTTTGTTTATTGGTTTGTCTGTTAGCAACATTATGGAAAAAGTTATGAACAGATTGCTCTGAAATTTTTTCCAGAGGTGTGACTGGGCACAAGAAAATTTAATTTCCATTAAATTTTGGCGGTGATCCAGATCACCTTCTGGATCCCGGATTTTTTTAAAGGATTCTTGGCGGAGGTCTGCGCTCTCCGAGTGCTTTTCTAGTTATACAATGGAAATTAACCGGTGACAATGCCATACCTTCTCTTTAAAGGATGACAGGATCACAAGTTTAAGCATTACATGATGGGTCATAATACCCAGTACCTTTCTTGAGACAAACCCACCTCCTAACTCACTCAGTCAACTCAACGTTATCGTCAGAACCTTCCCTTTTTTCTCTCCCAGTACTCTGTCATAACTCTTCTTCAATCTACTCTCTCTCTCTCGCTTTGTGTGTGTGTGTGTGTGTGTGTGTGTGTGTGTGTGTGTGTGTGTGTGTGTGTGTGTGTGTGTGTGTGAGAGTGGCTCTAGGGCTGAGGAGACAGGCATGAAATGAGTTATGAGCACTCTCTGTCTTCCTCACCTTCTCTGTCCCCTGAGTACACCTCAGCTTATGAGAAATCTTGGCTTAAATAAATACGCCCTTGGTAACATAACAAACGAGACAGAGAAGAGGGATGGGGATGAAAGGCTTTAGGGAAAAAGTAAACACTCAACGAAGTCACTTGCCCATTGGATGGGCAGGTTTAATGACAATAGAAAATGGATTTATTTATTTATTTATTTATTTTTAAACAGAAGGTTTGATAGGCCCCTGAACTTTTACAGTTAACAGCCTACTCTAAACATTTCCTAAACATTTGATATGCAATATAGACTGTACTGGGCTGCTCAATCCCTCTTCAGCACATGCAATCATAAGAAAACATATTAGAACTTCTGCAAAACAAGATTACTCTTGATCGATCGGGTGCAAAGTTCTTCTCTTACTATCATCATCACTTTTGGACTTGAAATGCTATATTATGTCCTGAGGCCACAAAATATGAATAATGGTCCTGAGCTTCTTTTCCCAATGCCTTTTGGTATTCTGTTTGATATATGCATTACGCATTTTTCCTGACATAAAAGAGATAAGATTGAACATATGAATATGAAACTACCTGCACATTAGTGGAAAACTAATTATAATAAAATAACCATGGACCAAGACAATCCTGGAAGAGTGAAAGCAAAACAGTTTTATTATGATGGAGGTGCTAATATGATGCCAAAACTGTCATTTAGAGAAAAGAAAGAAAAGTGATGAAAGAAAAGGAGTAGAACCTGATGCCAATACTGCCGAGTCAATTTATTTCTATAGCGCTTTGAATAACAGACATTGTTACAAAGCAGCTTTACTAAAAAAAAATATATTTTAAACATATGAACTAATCCATTTATCCCCGATAAAATGCCAATAGTAATGCCTCTGCCAGCAACAAATCTAGTCATTATTGATACTAATTTGTATTACAATACTAGTATTTAGCAGACACACCTATCCAGAGCAATATACAACATACCCAGAGCAGCCTGGGGAGCAGTTAGGGGTTAGGTACCTTACTCAATTGCACTTCAGCCACTCCTGCTTGTCCAGGGAATTGAACCAGCAACTTTTTGGTCTCAAGGTTGTATAGCTAACCATTAGGCCATGGCTTCCCCTAGCATACCAGAAATTCCCTTAAAATATAACATTTGAAACTGGAAGGAAGATATTAAAAAACAATTTACACATTTGACCTTGCTGTGACCTGTCCAAAATTTAAAATCTAATCAGTTGGTTACAAGGATAATCCTATATGAATCCTCCAAACAATCAACCACTCATTATTGCGATATCACACTCACAAGAATATTGGACAAACTCATAGACAGACAGACAACCTCAAAACATAATGCCTCCAATAAAGTTTTGTGAATTTTAAAATTTCAAAAAACGACTGTCTTTTGTTGGACGTTCACTTCACTTCACTTCACTTCACTTCACTTCACTTCAGTTTAATTAATTGACCTTTACTGGCATAACCACTACAGCAGTTACAGTATTGCAAAACCTTTATCACTCTAATTAGGCAGTATATTTTAAACTTAAAATACTGATAAACAACTATTATTATCTATAAGGAAAATGAGTTTACCCTCCAAATGTGTCTTCCTTGAATTAAAGGTTCAGTTAGAGGTCAATTTGGCTCTGAGAGCTACTGAGTTCACAAAAATTTAGGTTTCTGAATTTAAGTAAACTAAATTGTTCAAATGCATCCTAAACTTGACACTTTGGTGTAAATCAGTCATGATACTTGTAACCTGATTCAAAGTTACATTTTTGGAAGGAGTGTAAATGTGGTCAGTGCATTAGTTCAGCATGTTATATGAGTGTAGTGGTATATTAGAGTAATGTATCTCAGCCAAACAGCCACCAAATTATAGAACAGAAATTGTTAAGAATTTGTGACTGTAGTGAAGTTAGTCAGTGTTTAATGTTTTAGCAAGAATATAGCAAGGTTTATCCATAGAAATTAACAGAAATGTATACAATATTGTAGATTCAGAGCAGGTGGGTGGAGCACAGAAGCACGGCAGGCCAGAACTGAGTTCTCACAAACTTTTTATTTTTAAAGATATATATATATATAGCTTTTCAGCTCACTCACTCTCTCACACACACATTTCTGGTCAGGAGAGCGCCCCCTTTCTCTGCTCTCTCTCTCCTTTTATAGGGCTGGAGAAGACACACAAACACAGTGTGTGTCACTGGAGGAGACACACAAACACAGGTTAATTCACATCAGGTGCAGTGATACTACCACTTACCTTCCCTGACTCCGCCCTCCATTCACAGACTGACGCTTGACCATGCCCCCGCTGCCACATACCCCACCGCCCGACTCAGGCTGGGGAGCCCCTTGGTGGGAGAGGAAATCCCCCACGACCATCTGCGCCCCTGGCCTGTGGACCACCTCAAATTTAAACAGCTGGAGTGCCAGATACCAACGGGTGATCTGCGTGTTGGCATCCTTCATGTGGTGGAGCCACTGCAGGGGCACGTGGTCCGAACAGAGGGTGAAAGGGCACCCCAGTAGGTAGTAGCAGAGGGCAAGGACTGCCCACTTGATGGTGAGGCATTCCTTCTCTATCGTGCTGTACCTGACCTCACGCACCGACAGCTTCTGGCTGATGTACGTACAGCACAGGACGTTCCTCCCCCTCCATCTCCTGGGACAGAACAGCCCCCAGCCCTCTGTCCAACACGTCCGTCTGCAAAATAAAGGGGAGAGAAAAGTCAGGGGAGAGTAACAGTGGCCCCCCACACAGTGCAGCCTTTACCTCAGAGAAAGCCCACTGGCATTGCTCCATCCACTGGACCAGATCTGGTGCTCTCTTTTTAGTGAGATCAGTCAGCGGGCTGGTGACGTCCAAATAATTAGGTATAAACCTATGATAGTAGCCAGCCAGCCCCAGGAACTGTCTCACCCCCTTTTTGATCTTGGGCCTCGGGCAGGCCGCAATCGCTGCTGTCTTGTTAATTTGGGGACGCACCTGCCCATGGCCCAAGTGGAAACCCAGATACTGTACTTCCACCCGCCCAATCGCACACTTCTTTGGGTTGGCTGTGAGGCCCGCTTGCCTCAGCGACCTAAGGACGGCCCTTAGGTGTTCCAGGTGCCGTGGCCAGTCATTACTGTAAATAATAATGTTGTATAGGTAGGCGGCCTCATAGGTGGCGTGGGGGCGGAGGACCCTGTCCATAACCCGCTGGAACGTAGTGGGCACCCCAAACAGCCCAAAAGGAAGTGTGACGAACTGGTGTAAGCCAAACAGTGTGGAAAAGGCTGTTTTCTCTCGGGATTGAGGAGTCAAGGGGATCTGCCAATATCCCTTTGTCAAATCCAGTGTCGAATAAAAACGAGCCATGCCTAGTCGATCAAGCAACTCGTCAATACGAGACATTGGGTATGCGTCAAATTTAGACACTGCGTTGACTTTTCTATAGTCCACACAGAACCGTACCGACCCATCGGCCTTGGGAACCAAGACCACCGGGCTGCTCCAGTCACTGTGGGGCTCCTCGATTTGCCCATTTCGAGCATGGCCTCAAGTTCTTCCCGAACCACCTTTTTTTGTGTTCGGGCAGTTGGTAAGGGCGGCTGCACACTACTACCCCTGGGGGCGTCTCAATGTGGTGTTCTATGAGGTGGGTGCAGCAGGGCAGGGGCGAGAACACGTCTGAAAATTCTGTCTGCAACTGGGTGACCTCTGTGAGCTGGGTCGGGGAGAGGTGGTCTCCACAGGGGATGGGAGTGGTGAGCGATGTTAATTTTCCTTTTTTAGCCTCTGGCCCCAGCTCCGCCTTCTCCGGAACCACCGACACCAGCGCCACGGGGACCTCCTCGTTCCAATGTTTTAGCCGATTGAGGTGGTAAATCTGTAACACCCCACACCTGTCTGTTCGTCTCACCTCATAGTTGACGTCCCCGACTTGCCGTGTGACCTCAAAGGGTCCTTGCCACCTGGCGATCAATTTGGAGCTCGACATGGGCAACAACATGAGTACTTTATCTCCTGGTGTGAACTTCCTAAGGCACATGCCCCTGTCATACAGAAGGACTTGACATTCTTGGGCCTGCCGCAAATTCTCCTGGGTTAGGTGCGTGAGTGTGTGGAGTTTGGCACACAGGTCGAGAACGTATTGAATTTCGTTTTTACTAGTTGAAGGTCCCTCCTCCCAATTTTCACGTAGCACATCCAAAATGCCGCACGGCTTACACCCGTATAATAATTCGAATGGGTAGAAACCTGTGGAGGCTTGCGGGACCTCTCGCACTGCAAATAACAGGGGCTCGAGCCATTTATCCCAGTCACGTGTGTCTTCGCTTACAAATTTTTTAATTATATTTTTGAGGGTGCGATTAAACCGTTCAACTAAGCCATCTGTTTGTGGGTGATAAACGCTGGTGTGGATAGGCTTAATTCCCAGTAACCCATACAGTTTGCACAGTGTGCGTGACATGAACATAGTGCCTTGATCAGTCAGAATCTCTGGGGATTCCGACTTGGGAGATGACGCGGAAGAGCGCTTCTGAAATACTACGTGCTGAGATATTGCGAAGAGGCACTGCTTCTGGAGATTGCATTGCATAGTCCACCAGAACTAAAATAAAATGATATCCTCGTGCTGTGCTGACTGATCTAATGACCCGATTAGATCCATCCCAATTCTTTCAAACGGGGTCTCGATTAATGGCAGAGGGTGCAAAGGCACTTTTGGAATAGCCACGGGATTTACTAACTGGCATTCGCGGCATGCCGTACACCACCTACGGACATTGCCGCGAATCTCTGGCCAAAAGAACCGGGCCATTATTCGGGCTAGTGTCTTATCCTGCCCCAAGTGTCTGGCCATGGGATTAAAGTGAGCCACCTGGAATATGAATTCCCGGTGGCTCTTTGAGATTAAAAGCTGGGTTATTGGTTCCTTAGTCTGAGTGTCCTGCGTCACTTGGTATAATCTATCTTTAATAATGGAGAAATAGGGGATGGATGGTGTGGCGTTCGGCTAGAGTTTGACCATCGATTACTCTCACTTGGTCAAACACATGCCGCAGAGTCTTGTCTCGCAACTGCTCTAACGGGAAATCTGCAAGGGAATCCCTGAGAGAGGGAGGAGGAGCAGGCTGCTCCTCACTCTGACGCGGTGATGACGTAGACAGCTCTGTGACAGCCACTCCCACCAATGCCACTCCGGGACCTCCCCTCGCTAAACTATGGCAGGCCCCACCCTTCACTAGATGCGCCATTAATTCCCCAAATCTCGGCCAATCAGTCTCCAGAATTATCGAGTGGGTAAGGCGAGGATTAATCGCCACCTTTACTCTAAATTTTTCCCCTTGAAATAGAATGTGGACTGACACTAAAGGGTAGTTGTGAACATTCCTGTGCACACACAACACCTTCACCAATTGTGCTCTCCCCACTGCCTCATCTTGCACCAGGCTTTGGTGGATTGAGGTCTGATTACAGCTGGAGTCCACCAAAGTCTGATACATATCCCCTTGGATAGTCACCGGTATGCAATATGCTCCGGCCCGATCGAGGGTGGTTCCTGGCGCGTCGGGGATCTGGACCACTGCGCCCACCTCTATCGCCGAACACTGGTGCTGGAGGTGCCCCGGTTCCCCACAGCACCAGCATACCGGCCCAGGCTCTCCCTCTGCGCCGGTGTTCCAGACATCACTCACCTGAGGAGGAGAAGACACAGACAAGGATGTAGGAAATGGGAGGGCACAGTGGGTGTGGCGGACCGGCTGGGGTGCAGCCAGCTCCTGCCTCCACGGTGGGGGAATGGGGTGAAGACAGGGAGCAGAGGGAGAGCGAGAAGAGAGGGGAGGAGAGGAGACACACCATCCTGCCATTGGATCGGCAGCCATATGGCCCTCTGCCAGCTTGATCACCTGATCCAGCGACGCCGAGCAATGGCACTGGACCCACTCTACTGTTCCTTCTGGAAGTCGGGTGACGAATTGTTCCAGCGTCACCAGGTCGATGATTCCCTCGGTGTTGTGGTTGTAGGCCCTCAGCCACTGCCAGCAGGCGTCCTGGAGTTGCTGGCCAAATGCAAACGGCTGGCTGGCCTCCTCCAGGCGCAGCATGCTGAAGCGCTGCCGTTGCTATTCTGAAGTGCGACCAACACATTGGAGGACGGCCCTGCGGAGGTCCGCGTAGACCAGCCGGCTGTCAGCGGGGAGCTGCAGCGTGGCCAGCTGTGCCTCGCCCATTAGCAGGGGGAGGAGGCGCGCCCTGTGCTGTTCCACTGGCCAACCCCATGCCTCTGCTGCCTGCTCAAAGAATACGAGGAAGGCTTCAGATCATCATGCGGACCCATCTTCGTTAGGGTGAGGGGGGGAGGGTCCGCGGAGGTGGTGGTCGTGGACCCCGCCGACGCGAGCAGGTGCCGAAACGCCTGGCGATCTTCCTGCTGCACCAGCACCAGGTCTTCGAATCGTTGTTCGTGCTCTTTCCAGGGGGCAATCAGCACCTGGTGCTGGCTCTGTTGGGCCATGGCGAGGGTATGGACCAGGTCCTTGAAGGGGGAGGACTCCATGGGGCTGTCTCCTTCTGTACTCCGGTTCCAGGCACCACTGTAGAATCAGGGCAGGTGGATGGAGCACAGAAGCACAGCAGGCCAGAACTGTCGTGATATATATATATATATAGCTTTTCAGCTCACTCACTCTCTCACACACACATTTCTGGTTGGTAAAGAGCCCCCTTTCTTCTCTAGTCTCTCTCTCTCTCTCTCTCTCCTTTTATAGGGCACAGTCACTGGAGGAGACAGACAAACACAGGTTAATTCACATCAGGTGCAGTGATACTACCACTTACCTTCCTTGACTCCGCCCTCCATTCACAGACCAACGCTTGACCACGCCCCTGCTGCCACAAATACCCATCAGTAAAAACCAAGATATTTGCATGACTCATTTAGTGTTATTATTTTAGTAGTACAGTTGTAGTAGTAGTAGTACAACCCCGATTCCAAAAAAGTTGGGACAAAGTACAAATTGTAAATAAAAACGGAATGCAATAATTTACAAATCTCAAAAACTGATATTGTATTCACAATAGAACATAGACAACATATCAAATGTCAAAAGTGAGACATTTTGAAATTTCATGCCAAATATTGGCTCATTTGAAATTTCATGACAGCAACACATTTCAAAAAAGTTGGGACAGGGGCAATAAGAGGCTGGAAAAGTTAAAGGTACAAAAAAGGAACAGCTGGAGGACCAAATTGCAACTCATTAGGTCAATTGGCAATAGGTCATTAACATGACTGGGTATAAAAAGAGCATCTTGGAGTGGCAGCGGCTCTCAGAAGTAAAGATGGGAAGAGGATCACCAATCCCCCTAATTCTGTGCCGACAAATAGTGGAGCAATATCAGAAAGGAGCTCGACAGTGTAAAATTGCAAAGAGTTTGAACATATCATCATCTACATTGCATAATATCATCAAAAGATTCAGAGAATCTGGAAGAATCTCTGTGCGTAAGGGTCAAGGCCGGAAAACCATACTGGGTGCCCGTGATCTTCGGGCCCTTAGACGGCACTGCATCACATACAGGCATGCTTCTGTATTGGAAATCACAAAATGGGCTCAGGAATATTTCCAGAGAACATTATCTGTGAACACAATTTACCATGCCATCCGCCGTTGCCAGCTAAAACTCTATAGTTCAAAGAAGAAGCCGTATCTAAACATGATCCAGAAGCGCAGACGTCTCCTCTGGGCCAAGGCTCATTTAAAATGGACTGTGGCAAAGTAGAAAACTGTTCTGTGGTCAGATGAATCAAAATTTGAAGTTCTTTATGGAAATCACGGATGCCGTGTCATTTGGACTAAAGAGGAGAAGGACGACCCAAGTTGTCATCAGCGCTCAGTTCAGAAGCCTGCATCTCTGACGGTATGGGGTTGTATTGGGGTTGCATTAGTGCGTGTGGCATAGGCAGCTTACACATCTGGAAAGACACCATCAATGCTGAAAGGTATATCCAGGTTCTAGAGCAACATATGCTCCCATCCAGATGATGTCTCTTTCAGGGAAGACCTTGCATTTTCCAAAATGACAATGCCAAACCACATACTGCATCAATTACAGCATCATGGCTGTGTAGAAGAAAGGTCCGGGTACTGAACTGGCCAGCCTGCAGTCCAGATCTTTCACCCATAGAAAACATTTGGCGCATCATAAAACGGAAGATAAAAAAAAAAAAAAAACCTAAGACAGTTGAGCAATTAGAATCCTACATTAGACAAGAATGGGTTAACATTCCTATCCCTAAACTTGAGCAACTTGTCTCCTCAGTCCCCAGATGTTTACAGACTGTTGTAAAGAGAAAAGGGGGTGTCTCACAGTGGTAAACATGGCCTTGTCCCAACTTTTTTGAGATATGTGTTGTTGTCATGAAATTTAAAATCACCTAATTTTTCTCTTTAAATGATACAATTTCTCAGTTTAAACATTTGATATGTCATCTATGTTCTATTCTGAATAAAATATGGAATTTTGAAATTTCCACATCATTGCATTCTGTTTTTATTTACAATTTGTACTTTGTCCCAACTTTTTTGGAATCGGGGTTGTATATGACAGTTAGTTTTCACCTCACAGCTCCAGGGTCCCTGGTTCAATTTTAAGCTTAGCTCTGTGTAGTGTTGCATGTTCTCACTGTGTTTGTAGGATTTTACAAAAACAGTCAGTGGGTGGATTGGTGACTAATTAGAGACTACTAATTAAGAATACTTCCTCTTCTGCTTCTTCTTCTTATGATTATTATTAAATAGAAGCAGTACTATGGGTGGGATGGTGGTGCAGTGTTTAGTGCTGGAGCCTCACAAAATGAAGATTCTGGCTTCAAACCTCACAGCCAACTGGATCCTTTCTATACCCCCTGCTCAGGGCGTACCCTGTCTACCACCCAAAGTCAGTTTGGGTGACAGATAAACTATATACAGTTGTAACCAGAAGTTTACCTACAGTTTAGAAAAAGATAAACTTTTTTTTCTTTTTTTTTTCTCCATGTCTGACAGTAAAATTGAAGAAACTTTTCCCATTTTAGGTCAGTTAGGATCCCCAATGTTTGTTTAATTTGTAAAATGACAGAATAATCAGAGAGATTATTTTTGTAGAGAATTTTTAATTACTTTCATCAAAGTCAGAAGTTTGTGCACACTTGTTTAGTATTTGGTAGAATTGCCTTTGACCTGTTTAACATGGATCAAGCGTTTTGGATAGCATTCCACAAGTTTCTCACAATATCTTGCTGGAATTTTGGCCCATTCCTCCTGACATAACTGGTGGAGTTGAGTCAAATTTGTGGGTCTTCTTGCTCACACATGCCTTTTCAGTGCAACCCACAAATTTTCTAGAGGACTGAGGTCAGGGCTTTGTGATGGCCACTCCAATACCTTCACTTTGTTGTCCTTAAAGGAGATACGCAGAACCTTTATTTTTAAATAAATTTCTGAGTGGATAGTATCTCCATCCTTGACTCTTGTATGTTGCATAAATGGGAACAAAAAATATATATTTTTGAGAGCTAAAATCTACTGCAAAGTTGGCATTCGAGCTGCCCTGCTGAGATAGCCATCCCTAAGTTTGTGACGTCACAGCAGGAACCAGTACTAAGGCTGAGGCCTTTGACAGCTATAGACCAGAGTCATAAAGCGTTATGATGAAAGTAAGAAATACCGTTACCAACTTGCTCAACTAAGACTGATTGACTTCACTGATTGTGGGTTGACTCTCATTAAAACAGGATAGGTGTTATAACTTACACAACATACATGTACAGTGTTATGTACTGTATATATATATATATATATATGAACTCAGTTCATCTGATTATTTAATTAGCCTTTTACATTTTATCAGAGAAAATGCATGCATGTACAGTGGGGCAAAAAAGTATTTAGTCAATCACCAATTGTGCAAGTTCTCCCACTTAAAAAGATGGAAGAGGCCTATAATTTTCATCATAGGTATACCTCAACTATGAGAGACAAAATGAGAAAAAAAATTCAGAAAATCACATTGTCTGATTTTTAAAGAATTTATTTGCAAATTATGGTGGAAAATAAGTATTTGGTCAATAACAAAAGTTCATCTCAGTACCTTGTTATATACCCTTTGTTGGCAATGACAGAGGTCAAACGTTTTCTGTAAGTCTTCACAAGGTTTTCACACACTGCTGCTGGCATTTTGGCCCATTCCTCCATGCAGATCTCCTCTAGAGCAGTGATGTTTTGGGGCTGTCGCTGGGCAACATGGACTTTCAACTTCCTCCAAAGATTTCCTGGATTCTTTCCCCCCATTCTGTCTCTCATAGTTGAAGTGTACCTATGATGAAAATTACAGGCCTCTCTCATCTTTTTAAGTGGGAGAACTTGCACAATTGGTGGCTAACTAAATACTTTTTTGCCCCACTGTATATATATGGGTCAGTGGCAGCTGGTAGTCTTTCAAACAGGGGAGGCTGGTCGGTTACGATATTTCCAGATTTTAAAAGAAAAAACACATAAATTTTGCCCATACTCTTGCCTCTGATCTGGCTGATTGTTGGCAGAGTCACAAACTGTGAAATAACAGGTTCTTTTGGCCCATTAGCCTACTGTCCAATATACATGATGGTGGTGTTGGGGGGTATATTTTAACATTTTATATTTTAAAATTGTGGCATGTTGTTTAAAAATTGATCATTATTGAAAGCAGCTCTTTGTCAGGAACCTCAGCAGTAACAGCAGAGTGTTCTGGAATAGGCACAAGCACTGACCTTGGGGAGCCAAACATAGAGCTGGGTGCCACACATTTCATTCAATGACACTTTCCCTATATTTTACTTATTTTGACTGAGAAATGTTTTATTGACAATTTTGATTACCCTTCACTTTTAATCCAGGTCTGCAGTGTGAAATGTTCTCGGCTGTGTTTTTGTTTAAAAATGTTTTCCAAATTGTAGCTGTGTTTAATTCATATCCAGAAAAATATATATTCCAATATAATATACTCAGCATAAACATTTTAAATAGATTCTATATTTTTGGTCCATCCATGACATATTACTAAAGTAGCCTATTTACTGTTGTTGATGTGGGTCACTTGCTGTTAGCCAATTCACTTTCTCGTACCAGGAGAGCTGAAAGGAATGAGTATTATTCCCTACCTTTTTCACCAAGTCAATTTGAGGCTTTGGTCTACCCTGCTCTTTAATTTTAATTTTTTCCTCGAAAGGAAGACTGGCAAATGGCTTCGCCAAAATTAAATCAGCAATGCTTGGCATCCGTGCACAGTCACGAGGGGGAAAAACTCACGCACACATTAAAGTTATAACGGAATGATTTCGCACTGTAGTTGGGTTGAGCACATATATTTCTATGATTCTGGATCTGAAATAGCAATGTTATAAGGTCGGCTATAACATAAGCCTAGCGCAATTCATCCTACATGATGTTCGTCATTTTTAGAGGAGGCTGAGCCTCCCTCGTTGTCTTAGAGCAACCGCCCATGATATGGGTCTGTCTCAGAAACTGGGTACTGTGGGGGTACCCCACTAAACATACTCACAGTCACTAAACTATACGGTTTTGAATGGTGATGTTGGTTTTAATTTGAAATAAAATGATGAAAGAAATAATACAGAGAAAACTAAATCTTTGATGTGAATATTCAGAATTTGGCAAAAATTCAGCAAATTTGTGGAAAAATGGCGGCTTGATCTGGGACATGATAAATGGTTGACTACATTGCATTCCGGGCAGCACGGTGGTGTAGTGGTTAGCGCTGTCGCCTCACAGCAAGAAGGTCCGGGTTCGAGCCCTGTGGCCGGCGAGGGCCTTTCTGTGCGGAGTTTGCATGTTCTCCCTGTGTCCGTGTGTGTCAAGGGCTAGGGGTTTCCCAAGACAATACAAGAGGACGGAGGCATACGCAGTGTCTCTGTACATTTATTTTAAAGTCAATAAATAAGGAGTTTCACAGAATGAGCATAAAAGAAAACAAAAAGAGCAGCAGCCTGGTGTAGCGAGAGTGCCAGAGAGCCCGAGCTGACATCTGAGGCGCTTCTTATAGGAACCGGCCATGCCTGTGCACCTGATGTTGATGATCAGTTGTAACGAGAACACGCCTCAACAGCCAAGCCTGCTCAAAAAGAATGAACATGTTATGGTTTGGCCACTAGGGCCATCACACCTCCCCCCATAAAGGGAAATCCCCTTGGGATTTCTAGTACGGGGTTACAAAACACCATAGACTGCTCAAACAAAACCAATTCAATTCAACAATACAACCAATACCAAACAATCAACAATGGATATCCAAACTTACAAATTCTACACAATATAAATCACTACCATCAAAAACGTCAATCACCCCAAAACCATCACCAATGCAATGTCGACACTGTGTATATGTGACACACACTAGTGGAAAAAAAGACAATCCAACATCCAAGTCATGACATTACCAACTATGTTTGCATAGACTCCACGTTGTTACAAAGGTTCATTCCATTCAATATACCAAACAGTTCCGTATTACCAGACGTTATACGTGGCCTCTATGATTACCAGTTGCCCAATATTCCAGCGCCTGGAAAATAGGGACAAACAGGTTCAAAGAAACAATACTCATCCAAACACTAGGGGGCAAGGGCCCGTGACAGCGCGTCTGCGGTGACGTTCTCCTTGCCCTTGATGTGTGTGATATGAAGGTTGTAAGGTTGAAGAAATAAACTCCAGCGCATTAACCGTTGATTCGGGTTCTGGAGGGAATGAAGAAAAACCAGTGGATTATGATCACAGTACACATGAATTTGACCTGGGCTACTCCCAAGGTATACATCAAATGTTTGTAATGCCCAAATTAATGCGAGTGCTTCCTTCTCTATTGTTGAATAGTTTAACTGATATGAATTAAACTTTCGAGAGAAATAGCAGATGGGGTGTTCAACTGAGTCATCGCCATCTTGCAGTAAAACGGCGCCAGCACTGACTTTACTCGCGTCTACTTGCAACTTAAAAGGTTTGTTCATTTTAGGTGCTGCAAGAAGAGGCGCGGAGGTGAGAAGGGATTTTGCCTTCTCAAACGCAGTTTGGCAGACCGACGTCCAGACAAACGGTTTGCCTTTCTTCAATAGAGACGTTAACGGAACAACGACGGAGGAGTAATTGGGGCAAAAGTTCCTATAATAACCCATCATCCCGAGGAACCTCATCAGCTCTCGCCTGTTCGAAGGAGGAGGGAAGGAGTCAATTGCCAGCACCTTGGCGCGTACTGGACGCACGAAACCTTGACCCACAACCTTGCCCAAATAAGTCACCGTCGCCCTGGCGAACGCACACTTCGCCAGATTAACGGTGAGATTGGCTTGGACGAGGCGGGTGAACAGCTGGCGAAGGCGAAGCAAGTGTGAGCTCCAGGTATCACTAAAGCACACAACATCGTCAAGATAAACTGCACAGCCCTCTAAGTTCGCCACGACCTGGTTCATGAGCCTTTGAAATGTAGCAGCTGCATTTCTCAGTCCGAAAGGCATTACTTTGTACGAATATAGACCACTTGATGTTATAAAAGCAGAAACCTCACGGGCACGCTTTGTCAAAGGAATTTGCCAATATCCCTTTAGCAAGTCTAGTTTTGTTACGTATCTTGCTGAACCAACTTGGTCCACGCAATCCTCCATGCGAGGAAGAGGGAACAGGTCGGCCTTGGTGACATTATTTAATTTCCGATAGTTGGTACAGAAGAGGTTGGTACCATTTGCCTTCTTCACCAGAATGCAAGGGCTTGTCCAGCTTGAAAAGGCCCTCTCAGCCAGATCATTATTTAGGAGATAGTCAACTTCATTTTCTAGGAGCTGCCGTCTTTCACCCGACACTTTATAGAAATGTTGCCGAATAGCGACGGCATTCCCGTCAATGTCATGGCTTATCAGGTGAGTCTGTGTAGGGGTATCAGAAAACAGTGAGGGAAAGTCCCTAATTAACGCACTCAACTGAGAAGCCTGATCTGGTGTTAAATGACTGAGTATCAATGGCAAATTGGCCAACGACTCGGAATTATTCAGTTTACCAAGCAACACAGCATCGTCTGGTTCGCAGACGGATTCCTCTAGTGCTGCCACCACTGGAGCAGGACGTCACCAGACGTCAAACAAGCGGGCGACCCTCCAGCGCTAGCCTCATCCGGGGCTGCCACCACCGGACTGAGGGCAGAGCTGGAGCTATTGGCATTGGACACACAATCACGGTCATGATAGAATTTTAATAGATTGGCGTGGCACAACTATGTGCGCCTTCTCCTGTCGGGTGTTGCCACTACGTAATTGTCATTGCTCTCACATCGCAAGATTTTATAAGGACCTGAAAACCTGGCCTGAAACGGAGAGTGAGCTACCGGTAAAAGAACCATTACCTTGTCCCCAGGCTTAAAAGAGCGGTTTTCAGACTTTAGATCATACACCCGTTTCATTTTTCCCTGCGCCTTTTGCAGGTGCTTCATGGCCAAAGAGCCAGTTAGATACAGACAGCGTCGGAAACCATTTACGTATTCTGTCAATGACTTTGGTGGCTCCGCGATAACACAGTCATCAAACAAACACGAAACCTGCCCTCATACGGCATGACCAAATACCATTTCGTTGGGGCTAAACCCGGTGCTAGCCTGAGTCACTTCCCTCGCTGCCAGTAGCAACCAGGGAAGGCCGTCCTCCCAGTCTCTGCCCAATTCTACACAGTAGGCACGAAGCATCGATTTGTACATTTGGTGGAACCTCTCCAGCACACATTGGCTCTGCGGATGCCTGGCAGAGGATTTATTATGTTTAACTTTCAGAACGTGCAAGACTTGGGAAAATGTTTTCGATGTGAAGTTGGTTCCACGGTCTGACTGAATTATTTTGGGCAACCCAAAGATAGAAATAAACTGGGACAATGCTTTGACCACAGGCTTAACAGTGATGGAGCGCAAAGGATAGGCGGCAGGGTAACGAGTAGTTTGGCACATGACCGTAAGTAGATACATACATCCTGATTTAGAACGAGGCAGTGGACCGACACAATCTATTACCAAATGCTCAAAGGGCCTAGGCGCAGGTGTTATTGGCCTTAGGGGCACCGGTTTTGGCATCTGATTCGGTTTCCCGGTAAGCTGACATACATGACAGGTTTTAACGTGAGAGGCTACGTCCCGTTTGATACGAGGCCAGTAATAATGACGTGTGATTTGGTCATATGTCTTTTTGACACCCATGTGGCCGGCATCGTCATGAGCAGTAGTTAACACCATTTTGCGTAGTGAGCATGGCACCACTACTTGGCAAACACCATCCAGGCCGTGGCAGGATGGACATTTACTTACCAAAACCTCATCTTTAACCATATAGCCATGATCTAAATTAACATTACTAGTAGCTTTGTCAAATAAAGGTTGCAGTGAGGAGTCAGCTTGTTGCGCATCTATTAACTGCTTGTGTGCGATGGAAGTAGGCAAACCAACCAACAGTGAGGACAGAGAGCGGTCACCATCAGCCGCTTTGGCAGCACGCGCAGCTGCATGCGTCACAACTGTCGCTGGGGACACACAAGGGATTTCACCTTCCTCAGAGAAAGGCAGTACATCAGGTTCCCAAGCACACTCACCACCTCGCTCAGACGACCCAGTGGCCCATACCAGAGACTTAGCCAGGCCATTACCCAGGATCATGGACACCCCATGGAGAGGGAGCGCTGGACACACTCCTACCAACACTTCGCCGTTAATCAACTCTGAGGACAAAAACACTCGTTGCAAAGGCACAGACAAAACATTCAAGTCAATCCCATGAACACATACAGATTGGCCAGAATCAGACTCAGAAGAAAATGGTAATACTGAATGCAAAATAAATGATTCAACTGAACCGGTATCACGCAGGATATTGATAGGCACTTTTTTACCATCGGCACTTAATGACACAAAACCAGATGAAATGAAAGGGGAGAAACTAGACATGAATTGTGACTCAAACATACTAGAAGGTTGACCAGAAATAGATACCGCCAGGGCAGAACCATAAGCTGCGTCTGTAACTGGCGCATAGTATCTAAACTTATTTTTGTTCTTTCTTTTCAGCTCCTCACATTCAGATTTCCAGTGTCCCATACGACGGCAGTAATTACACCGTCGATTAGGGTCGGTCTTACTATGAGAATGTGGAGAATGAGAGCTACTAGATAAAGAGGCATTGAACATAGAATTACTCGAGGGAGCTTGGCAGCCCCTGTATACCTGACCATGGCGAGCCGTTTGTGCACTTACAAGTTTACTTTTATGAACTAATGCATAGTCATCAGCCAATACAGCAGCTTCAGAGATAGTCGTCACTTGATGTTCACTGATGTATATGGCAATATCTTCAGGAAGGCAGTTCTTAAATTGTTCAACCAACACCAAATTAGACAAGTCTTCCAATGACTCGACTTCGGTGGATGAACACCAACGTTTAAACTGAAGTGACAGCTCATCCGCAAACTCCACATAGCTTTGACCGGAGGGTTTCCACATGCCACGAAACTTTTGATGATATGCCTCCGGCACTAGTTCATATGCTTTTAAGACAGCTTTTTTAACACACGAATACATCCGGCTCTCAGGTACACCAAGCGCTGAATAAGCCTGAGCAGCGCAGCCAGTCAGTGTACACTGCAGTATTATACAGCGGGTTGCATTTGGCCACTTATACAAGTCAGCAACGCGTTCAAACAGATTAAAGAAAGTATCAACATCTGCCTCATCGAACTTAGGTATAAGACGGATGTTCTTGATAATGTCAACAGCAGGACTACCAGAGTCAGATGGAGTGATTTTACCAGCTTCAATCATGCTTAAACGTGTGCGCTCGAGGGCCAGTCGCTCTCGTTCAAGCTCTTGTTTACCCAGCTCAATTTCTCGTTCTAATTGGCATCTCTCGGTGAGAACTTGTTGCTCCCTCAGCTGTTGTTTGCTTTTGTCTAGCTGGAGTAGTAACAGTTCTTTCTGTTGGTCGAATGTCAGGACACTGGAAACCGAATCAAATGAAGTTGGAGGCAGCAAGTCTTTCTTAACAAGCTCCTCATGGACCAACGTTTTCACCACCTCTTTTCTCCGCTTATCATAGGTGGTCATTGGAACCTCATAATGCTCCACAAGTTGGATCAGCTGTTCCTTAGTAAACGAGTCAAACGCCTCCTCAGTAGGAGTGGTCACAAATCTGTCTATTACAGACATGGCTTAAACACTAGTAAAAACCCCAATCAAATCACAAAAAAAACTGATACCCCTTCCGGATACTCAAAATAATAATGTTAATTAAAAATGATGATACATTCAGTCCACAGGCTCTCAAGTAATCAACCCCATCTTACGCTAGCTAGAAGGGGATCTGACTATTCTACGTAGACCCTAGTCTTCGAACGGTTACTTGTGGGGGGTTGTTACGCACCTTAAACCAGGAGACCGAGAGACTACGAGACTGTAGCAACTCGGAACTCCGGACATGCTCCCGAGACAAATTGCTTCTACCCACTTCCCCACTCAAAAACAACAAACTAACAAAATAAACGAGATGTCCAAAGACACCTCCTGTACCTACCAGGGAAGATACTCGAAAGCCTGCAAAACAAAAACAGAAAAACAATTAGATCCGGATTATCAGTTATCATTACACAAGTGCCGATTTCAATCGCAACAAGTGCAGACAAACCAGAAAATTACAAAAAAACTTTTTTTTTTTGGGGGGGGGGCAAACCAAACAATACAATGTACACCTCACGCCCCCAGAAAAGGAGACTGCTACGGGCACAAAGGGAACGAGCAGTCAAAACGAAACCAAGAAGTGCTCACTGGCGACTCAGGCATGCTGCGGAACACAAAAAATACAAAATATGAAAACACAAAACAAGTTTGACGAGCCCCCATATTGTCAAGGGCTAGGGGTTTCCCAAGACAATACAAGAGGACGGAGGCATACACAATGTCTCTGTACATTTATTTTAAAGTCAGTAAATAAGGAGTTTCACAGAATAAGCATAAAAGAAAACAAAAAGAGCAGCAGCCTGGTGTAGCGAGAGTGCCAGAGAGCCCGAGCTGACATCTGAGGCGCTTCTTATAGGAGCCAGCCATGCCTGTGCACCTGGTGTTGCTGATCAGCTGTAACGAGAACACGCCTCAACAGCCAAGCCTGCTCAAAAAGAATGAACATGTTATGGTTTGGCCACTAGGGCCATCACAGCGTGGGTTTCCTCCGGGTGCTCCGGTTTCCCCCACAGTCCAAAGACATGCAGGTTAGGTTAACTGGTGACTCTAAATTGACTGTAGGTGTGAATGTGAGTGTGAATGGTTGTCTGTGTCTATGTGTCAGCCCTGTGATGACCTGGCGACTTGTCCAGGGTGTACCCCGCCTTTTGCCCATAGTCAGCTGGGATAGGCTCCAGCTTGCTTGCGACCCTGTAGAACAGGATAAAGCGGCTAGAGATAATGAGATGAGATGAGACATTGCATTCCCTTAAAAAGGTTGTAGTCCACTGAAAAGTCTACAGTTAGCACTAATTGTATTTTAAGTTGTAACTTTATACACCTAAGGATTGGTGCGCTCACAGAATAATCATAACCATAATAAAACATCATGCGAAATATTTGATCACCATTGTAACTCCATTTTCCACATACCCAAACCAATACGATTGTGTATTTTGATCTAAACTGAAAGCCTCAGGGTCAAGGTCACTACCTCACCAAAAGTAGCAACTTAAAATCACTACCCCATATAAAAATTTAGTTATAAATCTGTGATTTTGTTTTTTAAAATGAAAGCTGAAAGTTAGGTATAGAATATGTTTCTTACAGAATATGTTAGGATGGTAGCTGGTCTTGTATGAATTTCTGAGCTATAAAATGAGTTGTGGTCTATTTTTTACCGTAGTGTGTTATTTGTGTGCGGGGAAGGACACACATTAACAATTTGCATGTGTAGAATGGAATTATCCACTCCAACAGTTAGAAGTTGATCGTGCTTCCATTTGCGGTCTTTCTGTTACACGAGCGATCTGTTTGGATGTTATCACTGAAAAGGTGAGTTTTGACAGTTTTACTTTGTTTTAGGGTTGCAGTATAAGGCAATAGAATGTCTCTTTTTCATCTTACGTTCATATTTCATAGTGTTTGCATATTTTTGGCCAATATTTTGCAACCATGGTCAATTTAGATCAAACTTTTGATAGCATCTAAAGGCCAGTCGTTTTGCCCCGCCCCCGCCTCGCACTCCGTCCGGTGCAGTAGTGATGTCCCGTTGCTCTTGCGCCGCAGCAGAGACCCGCATGACCTTCAGCCGGTACAGTCGCTGTTCTTTTACCACCGCCGTTATTCTCATCTTTCCGGTGTGTCCTATTGTCCTATTTCGCCATATCAAATACCCGAAATGTATCATATTATTCATATTTAAGTGAATAATCAATTCAGTCATCATAACTTGGCATTTTTAACCCAAGCAATCAAAAAGAGGAAATTTATTCAATATTTTCACTCATCTGTGAAGGAGGGGCTTTAATTCTTCATGATGTAGTTATTTTATATGTAAATCAATTTTACAAAAGCATTTGAATTGTAATAAAAAAAAAATTACACAGTGGAGGCCAGATAAAGCAAGATACTATCTTTATTCTGATTAAACATGACAAAAGAAACATTGAGTGTTGGGTAAATGCAAAAAAAAAAGTAAAATTAGAAAATTTATTTTTTGACCATAAAGTCCCAAATGAGAGACCAGTTTCTGAGACGGACCCACACACACACACACACACACACACACACACAGTGGTGCTTGAAAGTTTGTGAAACCTGTAGAATTTTCTATATTTTTGCATAAATATGATCTAAAACATCATCAGATTTTCACACAAGTCCTAAAGTAGATAAAGAGAACGCAGTTAAACAAATGAGACTAAAATATTATACTTGGTCATTTATTTATTGAGGAAAATGATCCAATATTACATATCTATGAGTGGCAAAAGTATGTGAACCTTTGCTTTAAGTATCTGGTGTGACCCCCTTGTGCAGCAATAAGTGCAACTAAATGTTTCCGGTAACTGTTGATCAGTCCTGCACACTGGCTTGGAGGAATTTTAGCCCATTACTCCATACATAACAGCTTCAAATCTGGGATGTTGGTGGGTTTCCTCACATGAACTGCTCGCTTCAGGTCCTTCCACAACATTTCGATTGGATTAAGGTCAGGACTTTGACTTGGCCATTCCAAAATATTAACTTTATTCTTCTTTAACCATTCTTTGGTAGAATGACTTGTGTGCTTAGGGTCATTGTTTTGCTGCATGACCCACCTTCTCTTGAGATTCAATTCATGGACAGATGCCCTGACATTTTCCTTTAGAATTCGCTGGTATAATTCAGAATTCATTGTTCCATCAATGATGGCAAACCGTCCTGGCCCAGATGCAGCAAAACAGGCCCAAACCATGATACTGCCACCACCATATTTCACAGATGGGATAAGGTTCTTATGCTGGAATGCAGCGTTTTCCTTTCTCCAAACATAACGCTTCTCATTTAAACCAAAAATTCTATTTTGGTCTCATCTGTCCACAAAACATTTTTCCAATAGCCTTCTGGCTTGTCCACATGATCTTTCACAAACTGCAGATGAGCAGCAATGTTCTTTTTGGAGAGCAGTGGCTTTCTTCTTGCAATCCTGCCATGCACATCATTGTTGTTCAGTGTTATCCTGATGATTGACTCATGAACATTAACATTAGCCAATGTGAGAGAGGCCTTCAGTTGCTTAGAAGTTACTGTTAGGATTGCGCTGCGTGCTGTTCAGATGCGTTACAAGGAGTACTCCGAGGACAAAAAGAGAGCAAACCACATGACTTAAATCAATCTGGTTTATTCTCAGCCGTGCCCCAACGCGCAGCTGCGTCGGGGCTTTATATACACTCTTCACAGGGAGTATCAGCAGTGGAAAATTATGGAATGTGCTTTGCACACTCAGTATCAAGGTCACAAGAGTTATGCACAGTTCAACAGGATGTTTCACACAAAAACATAGACAAAATCAGGATATGAAACGGGAACAGAACATGTGAAAGTGCAAAATGTACAGAGCAGCACGTATTATAGCTGGCCTAAAGTAAACCCTAAACTGCTACACTAAACGACAGTCACCCTTGGGCCGCGCATTTACAAGAGTAGGTTTAGGAGTATTCAGGATTATATTCTTACAATCCCCTCTTTAATACTCTGACGCAAGCCCAGAGTATTATTCACACCCCAGTCATGGCCGACACAGGGACATAACCTGTGTGCGAGATCATCATATTATATATACAATCCATGCAACAACGGAAAAGAAACGGGCCACAGGCTGAGCCATGTCATATTAACCTCAGAGTAGTTAGACGGGGCTATTCGGACCGGAAAAGGAGCGCTGCTGTCATGGGGTAACAAAGAACACACATAACAGGGTTTACTCATATTCATTGATGTTTTTACAGTGAAGTTTACATATTTCTAAAACTCGTTATCCCTTGGGTCCCGGTGTATTGCTTGTGCGGGTAACCCTGCCCCAAGCGTTGAGATCAGCACGATGATGAAGAAAGTCATACTGGTCACTGACTTTGTTCTCTAATGCTCACAGGGTGCAGACGGCGAAAAATGTCACAGGCTCCCGTGCTTTTCAGACTCTTCAGCCCAGAACTTTGCAAGACTCACCAACCATCCCCTCTTTGTAGATCAGCCGAAACTGGATTGCTCCAGATGCTGGAAGGGGATCCCTGAAAAGGCCGTCAGCTATTGTCACAGCAACTTTCTGAAACACAAAAGTCTGTTAAGCATCAACAATATAGATTTCTATTACATTGGAGCCTTCTTTATTCTGCTGGCATGGATCCACTGTGGAAAAAGGTCCGTTAGCACAGCCGTGCGAGTTACAGCGAGTACATCGGTGGGCCCACTGTAGGGTGACTCCTCCATGGGAGCGTTTAGTTTAGCGAATCTCTTTACTAAAACTCTGTCCCCTACCTCAAAGGGGTGAGTGTATGCCTCTGGAATGGGAGGCTTTTTGGAATTTACTCTCGCCCAATACTCATCCAGCACCCGCATGAGACCCACCGCGTACTCGCTGAGATGTACTTCAAGATCACCCATTCCTATAACCTGCATGCCTCTACGCCAAGGGACAGGAAAGGGGCGTCCCATGACGAGCTCGTACGGAGATAAATTGTCGAGAGCGACCTGAGCAGTCATGCGCATATCAGCGAGGACCAACGGTAAAACTTGGACCCAATTTTTCGTGCCTGCGTCTTGCATAGCCTTACGCAACTTACCCTTAATTGTTCTATTCGCGCGCTCCACAATGCCAGAGGACTGTGGATGGTATGGGATATGAAAACGCCAATTGATCTTGAGGTCTTTACATAGCTCCTGCGTTACCTTAGAGGTGAACGGCGTTCCCTTATCAGAGTCAATTCCTACCGGAAGACCGTAACGTGGGATAATTTCCTGTGTAAGTTTGTTCACTGCTGTTCGGGCGTTCTCTTTGCTACACGGGAAAGCCTCAATCCACCGTGAAAATTTGTCAATCATGACCAAAAGGTATTTGAACGGGCCCTGCTTTGGCATGTGAGTGAAGTCGATCTGCCATTCTTGGAAAGGCGTGTCGGGTATGGGAAGGTGCTGATGTACCGCGCCTGGTTTAGATAGATTATTCTGGGCGCACGTTAAACACTTGTCCAGAATGTTGTGTGCATCTGTGTGCAAATTATTGATGCAGAATGTTCTGTTCATATCCTCCACTACCCCTCTTCGGCCGCGATGAGTGGGACCATGGAACTCGCGGACGAGAAAGGGAGTACAGTAACGAGGTAAACAAAGACGGCCCTGTGCGTCAAGCAAAACGCCACTCTTCTCTGTCGCGCCCTGGGCGTCCCAGAACTGCGTATCTGCCACAGAGGCCGAGGCCTGGATAGAAATGAGATCTATGTCAGGTAAGACAGCGCTAACCATGCGATCAGTAGAAACTAAAGCGCAGTTAAAGCCTGGAGGCAGGACACCGGATGCGGCTGCAGCTTTAGCGACTCGATCAGCGAATGAATTGCCCTTTACTTCAAATGAGTCCCCTCTTGTGTGCGCGCGTGTCTTAACAATGGCCAACGTGCACGGAAGGAGACAGGCGGTGATTAAATCAGTAACAAGTGAAGAATGAGAAATGGGCTTACCGTCGGCTGTCGTAAACCCCCGAGACGCCCAAATGCGGCCGAAGTCGTGCGCCACGCCGAAAGCGTAGCGTGAGTCGGTGTAAATAGTAACGTCTGTGTCTTGAGCCAAAATACACGCGCGAGTCAAAGCATAGAGCTCCGCAGCCTGAGCAGAAGAAAAAGGCAAAGAATGAGCTTCAACAATTTCATCAGGGAGGCGACAAACAGAGTAACCACACAGGAACACACCATCCGCAGGGCGGGAACAGGAACCATCTACAAAAAGAGAATCGCCTGTGGAAAGAGGGGTGGAGTGTAAGTCTGGGCGGATGCTAGTCTCAAAAACGATATTAGAAAGACAGTCATGTGAGTCAAACGCAACATCGTCATCCTGTGAGTTAAGAAGACGCTGAAGAGCGTGGGCGACAGAATCAAACGACGAGGAGGGCTTAACAGTGAGATGCTCTGTGGCCAAAAGAATAAACTCATAGCCAGAGCGACGCTGAGCAGACAAATGCTGAGTGCTAAGATTCCGCAGAATGTGCACAACGTCATGTGAAGTGTGTAAAATGAGCGGATGCGACAAAACAAGTTTTTCAGCGTCCGTGACCATGAGAGCACACGCAGCAACAGCCCTAAGACAGCCAGGAAGCCCTTGTGCCACAGCGTCAAGAGTTTTAGACAGAAACGCGCAAGGTCGCATGCCCCCCCCGTGCTCCTGAGCCAGCACCCCAGAGGCGGTCCCCTTCTGATTGCACACATACAGGTGAAACGGCAAACGATAGTTCGGCAGCCCGAGAGCAGGGGCGGAGCACAAAGCTTGCTTCAGAGCCTTGAAGGCCATTAGCATGTCCTCAGTCCAGACCAGGGGCTGAGTCAAAGGATCTGAGTGACTTATAGCTGAACGCAAACACTTGTCATAGATTGAACAGTCAGGGATCCATTGACGACAGTAATTGATGAGGCCCAGAAATGCCATGAGAGCGTGCTTGGTTGCAGGCACCTGAGTGTCCATAATGACTTGAACACGTTCCGGGCTAAGCCTCCTGGAACCCTGGGAGAGGTCATGTCCCAAGTAGCGAACAGTTGTGAGGCAAAACTGCAACTTCGTGCGGGAGACCTTGAAACCCTTCTGCGCCAGGAGTGTGAGGAGAGACAATGTGGCGGCAGCACAAGCGTCTTGATCCTCCGCCGTTACCAGGAGATCATCCGCGTACTGGAGCACCGTGGAGCCCCGGGGAAGACAGAGATCAGCCAGCGCGTCCCGCAATACGGCAGTGAAGACCGCCGGTGAGTCAATGAAACCCTGTGGCAACCGCGTCCACGTGTATTGTCTTCCCCTGTGTGTGAAAGCAAACAGGGGCTGAGTCTCATGGCCCACAGGAACACTGAAAAAGGCAGAGCACAAATCAATCACAGAGAAATAAGCATGGTCACACGGAATAGAAGACATAAGAGAAGGAACGTCAGGGACCACTGGAGCCACGGGAACGATGAGTTCATTTATTTTACGTAGGTCTTGAGTGAGGCGCCATGTGCCATCCGGTTTTGGGACCGGGTTCACTGGGGTGTTATACGGGCTGACACAAGGAACCACGACACCTTGCTGCAAAAGAGATTTTAGAATATTGTCAATACCATTGAGCTTACTAGGAGACAGAGGGTATTGTTTAACATAAACAGGTGTAGAGTGTTTAATAACAGCTTCATACGGAGAGCAGCTCACAGAGCCCACATCGTCCTTATGATCCGCCCACAGGGTGTTAGGAAGAGCAGAGAGAACAGGGGAAGGAGCTTGGGACGTACAAGCAGCGTTCAGAATGTTATGTGGCAGCACAGAACTGGATAGGGCAAAAACATCAGGCGGAGAAATACCTAGTTAACTGCTCACGCAGGAGCTGCAAAGCATTCGGTGTGTCCCTCCAAAAAAATGTCGACACGGTGCGCTGACGCGGACGGCCACCTTCCTGAGCCGGAGCTATTTCTTCCTTTATATTCACAGCGACGTCATTTCTAGGTTGCAACACATCGACTATTTCGAGCAAACGCTCCTCATCATATAATCTGTGTCAACTGATGAGGTGTTCAAGTGTGCGAGCTGATCTGAACAGAGCTGCCAGACATACACATACAGAGGGCTTCCAAACCCATACTGCACACCGCACATTTCACTTACTTCAATAGTTAGTCCATCTGGAGTGGATGTGAGATTTACTTCTAATTTGCACATTAAATCATGTGCTAACAAATTTACTGGACATGTATATGAGATGAGGAATGAGTGGGACGTAACTATTCCTCCCTCGCTTTACATGGGAGGTTGACTGAGAAAGTTTTGGTTTTGGAATAGCCTTTAAAACAGGTCTCGGGGTGTAAACACCCTTTGATTTATCCCATACCTTCTTCATGTCAAACCATTGCTTTCGTAAATCATACGGTGCGCTGAAGCAAGGAAGCCTGGATTAAACGTCCCATCACGGGGATACGATGGAATCTGAGGATTTGCCTCCGTCCACCCAGCCAAATTGTCCAGCCATGGCGTAACGTAATAGCCTAAACCGCACTTATTCATCCATTCCGCCGGGGTGTCTGTGACCTCAGGTTTAGGATACGAGCCCCCCATCGTACCGTAAAGCAAACGGATCTGAACAGAAACAAACAGCAGATATTTATCCAAATTTCTATAGCGCGCTCTTCCTGGACTCGAACCAGGGAAAACAAAGCCCTCCTTAGGGCGCTACACAAATTTCTATAGCGCGCTCTTCCTGGACTCGAACCAGGGAAAACAAAGCCCTCCTTAGGGCACTACGGAGCTACTTCCAACCAGGTAGTCAATCAAACATGTCTTACCTGATTGAGAGTATCACGTCGAGGTCACCAAATTGTTAGGATTGCGCTGCGTGCTGTTCAGATGCGTTACAAGGAGTACTCCGAGGACAAAAAGAGAGCAAACCACATGACTTAAATCAATCTGGTTTATTCTCAGCCGTGCCCCAACGCGCAGCTGCGTCGGGGCTTTATATACACTCTTCACAGGGAGTATCAGCAGTGGAAAATTATGGAATGTGCTTTGCACACTCAGTATCAAGGTCACAAGAGTTATGCACAGTTCAACAGGATGTTTCACACAAAAACATAGACAAAATCAGGATATGAAACGGGAACAGAACATGTGAAAGTGCAAAATGTACAGAGCAGCACGTATTATAGCTGGCCTAAAGTAAACCCTAAACTGCTACACTAAACGACAGTCACCCTTGGGCCGCGCATTTACAAGAGTAGGTTTAGGAGTATTCAGGATTATATTCTTACAGTTACCCTGGGGTCTTTTGTGACCTTGCTGACTATTACACCCCTTGCTCTTGGAGTGATCTTTGTTGGTTGACCACTCCTGGGGAGGGTAACAATGGTCTTGAATTTCCTCCATTTGTACACAATCTGTCTGACTGTGGATTGGTGGAGTCCAAACTCTTTAAAGATGGTTTTGTAACCTTTTCCAGCCTGATGAGCATCAACAATGCTTTTTCTGAGGTCCTCAGAAATCTCCTTTGTCCATGCCATGATACACTTCCACAAACATGTGTTGTGAAGATCAGACTTTGATAGATCCCAAACAGGGTGCCCACTCACACCTGATTGTCATCCCATTGATTGAAAACACCTGACTCTAATTTCACCTTCAAATTAACTGCTAATCCTAGAGGTTCACATACTTTTGACACTCGCAGATATGTAATATTGGATAATTTTCCTCAATAAATAAATGACCAAGTATAATATTTTTGTCTCATTTGTTTAACTGGGTTCTCTTTATCTACTTTTAAGACTTGTGTGAACATCTAATGATGTCATATACAGAAGTCTGAGCTCCTACAATCATCAACATACAGCACAGACGTTTCTCCAACAGCTACAGACTGACGTGTAATAATGTCATACTGTACATATATATGATATGGTCATATTTATGCAGAAATATAGAAAATTCTAAAGGGTTCACAAACTTTCAAGCACCACTGTGTGTATGTATGTATGTATGTATGTATATAAAATCACTGTTCACCAAGAATTCAATGGTTAACAAGAACAACAACAGTAATTCATTCATCATTTACAGTTGTAACCAGAAGTTTACATACAGTTTAGAAAAAGACAAACTTTTTTTTCTCCATGTCTGACAGTAAAATTGAGGAAACTTTTCCTGTTTTAGGTGACTTAGGATCCCCAATTTTTTATTATTATTATTTATTTATTTTTTAATCTGTAAAATGTTGAATAATCAGATAGAGATTTTCATCTCATCTCATTATCTCTAGCCGCTTTATCCTTCTACACGGTCACAGACAAGCTGGAGCCTATCCCAGCTGACCATGGGCGAAAGGCAGGGTACACCCTGGACAAGTCGCCAGGTCATCACAGGGCTGACACATAGACACAGGCAACCATTCACACTCACATTCACACCTACGGTCAATTTAGAGCAGGGGTCACCAAACTTTTTTCTCTGGGGGCCACATTGTCGTTCCTGACTATGATGGGGGCCGGGGTCGGGTCAGCTATATCACATAGAATTGTATAACCCAGACAAATATGACCACCAGCAGGCCTCATTGTGTAGTAGAGATTACTAGCCTGGCACGGCCATCCCCACTACTATATCCCCACTACTATATCAACACTTGATTCCTGGCACATATTTGTTTATCTTTACTAGTGGTTTGCAAAAGTAGTAATCAAGTCTTCACACTTTGTTTTAATTTGAAATACCACTGATATTCCATTTATTTATTTTCTAATAAAAATAATATCAAAGCTGTCAAGGTAAGAAACATCTGTCTAGTTGAGGTGATTGACACTGGCAAAGGTGAGTGGAAAATTATAAATTGTAGGTAGGCCTGTTGATATTATTAATAATATAAATAATAATTGTATGCAGCACTTAATAAAGGTCAAATAAATAGGCATATAAAATAAATACATTTTAAAAAACAGTGAAATTATAATAATATGAGCAATAGATCACAGCAGCTGTGCTGTGTCCTGCACGTCATTGCTCTCATCCATGGCCAAAGCAAAAAACTCGAATTCTAACGCTTTCTCATTCAGCTGGTCATACACGTTGTCCCCCAAATCTTCGGTTCGCCTGGTCATAGTAGGTGCGGAGAGACTCACCGCGTTGAGCGCATCCTTCTTGTCGGGACACACCTCCTCAGCCACAGCAAGCATGCATACTTTAACAAAGTCCCCATCAGTAAACAGCTTTCCATGGGTAGCTAGTAGGTGAGCTACCTTATAGCTAGCTCGGACAGCAGCCTGGTTGATCTGGGTTTGGTGAAGGAATACATTCTGTTGTGCAGCCAGTCCGCATTTCATCCTCCGAATCCTGTCTTCTCTTGTTTGCCCTCGCAAACTAGCATACTCTTTGTGGCATAGTTCGAATTACTACGTGGGAGCCAATGGGAGCTGAGCTCCCATTCCCTCAGGCTCCCATGAAAGAAGCAAACTTAATTTTCTGTGCAACTCTCTCAAATACGTCATATATCACCATAATAAGCTTGAATAGCCTATATCACCATATAAATATAAATAAAACTCATTTCATTTCCGATCACCATGCAGCCATAACTTTGTATTGAACGTGTTATTAAACCGCAACATGTACGGCTGTACTTCACCACCACACCACTATGCGCGCAAACTGAAATTTGCAGCCTGCGAAATCGAATGTGAAGTTAAGTCCGAAGAAGACTTGTCCTCTAGCTCACAACGATCTTCCTTTGTTTAACAATATATATAATTATTTATATATATATATATATATATATATATATATATATATATATATATATATATATATATATGCAACACCGTGTGTGTGCGTGCGTGCGTGCATGCGCGCGCCTGTGTGTGAAAGCTGTGCACTGCAGTGCGCAAAAGTGCGCTGGTCCAGGAGAGCGAGTATGCATTGCTTTTTTTTTTTTTTAAATAGAGACCCCCATAGGGTCAAATTTATAATTCGAACCCTGCTTTGTGGCGGGTTTCATAGTGACGACGCAGATTATATTCTTTGAAAACCGGCACACTTTCTTTACATGCAAGACAAACTGCACGGTCCTTACACTGAACGAAAAAATAATCGGTGGTCCACTGTTCTTTAAAACTCTGCACTCTGTCAGCTTTTCACTTACCGCTAGCCATTTTGGGGTCATTCCACGCCAAACGTCCGAATGCTCCCGCTCGACCATCTCAGATTTACCTGAAAAAATTCCACGAGGTTCACACACTTCCCAATAGGAAAAGTCCCAAATTTCAGCTCCCAACTCATTATAGTTTTGTCATAAAAAAATATTTAGGCAGCTAACCCCAGACACGTTTTCAGCAGAGTTTTCTAGGGAGCCACTTTCACATTGCTGTATCTAGAAAACTATTTGAGCTAGGTCTTTCAAATTTCCAAGGGCTACTATCTGGCTAAAGTACTTGTAGTAGATGGACTTTTACACATGTGCTTTTGGTTTATCATAGCGTTCTGGCGGCTTGAATTTGCTCGAAAATTCAACTCTTCAAATCTGGCAGCATATTTGAAGGACTGTTGAAAGTGTAATATTAAAGATAGAGGCTTGATATTGCACATGCACCTTACCACACATGCTGTGTACTTTGTATTCAAAAACTGTCCCTCTGTGAAGCATGGTCTAGAAGATATTAAGGTTTAAAAATTGGAAAAAATAATTTGGTGCCATTTTTGGCATGGTATAGCAAAAAAATGATAGGTCCCACCAACATAAAATTGGCTGTTTTTGAAAGATTAGATGTATGTTTCTAACATATCCAAAAATTGTGATGGTGTTTTGCCTTAATGTTGCAAAATGATTTTTTGAAAATGAGGTGTTTGCATATATACACAGCATTCATGGCCTATGAAGGCACTTCCAGATGCTAAGAACACGCCATGAATTTATTTTGCACAGCTTAAACTTAATAAAATGCTTCATTTGATTCATGGTAAAGTACACTAGAAGGATAGCCTATATGCCATTTTTAGGTATTGCAATATTGGAACTCCAATATTGGTGAAAACTGAAACTTGTCACAAACCATTACATATCTGTTGTACCATGATTTAAAAGAAAAAAAAAAACTGTATGCATTGGCAACTTAGGGAAAGCTATTGTAAATTATCTGAACTCTTTAATGAATCTTTCAGATGCTTCGATGTCACATTCCTGAATTGTATATAGACGTCCAGTTGTAGTTCTAGGAGCATCTATTTTAGAGATGTGGTCATCATAGGAGCAGCCCATGACGTTGAAGGGACTGCAGCACACCAATGTAGCATTTCCTTGGTCTTGTGGCCAACTTCTTCAACCTTTCTCTTAATGTACGCTTCCTTATCCCTGGGACTGACTCGTGAGATTTTACATGGGGAAAGTCCAATAGCAGTGAAGCACTTATCCAATTGGTCTTTTATGTCTTCCTGTTGTACATAGTCAACATGATCATGATCATGATCAACATGCTCTTGCAATGGAACTTTGACTGACACTTTATACATATGCTTCTTGCACTGCATGCATACTTTCATTCCAGCCTTTACAGATGTCTTTCCAATGGCCTCTGCTTGGGACAGAGAGATGATGCGAAGATTTTTTTTCATAGGTCTTGCATGTAAGCCATATGGGTTGCTGCAGTTTTTTTGTAGAGAAGAGTAACAATCCAGGTTTATTTTCTTATGGTACAAACATATAGTTGCATCAGGTGGTACATCATCCTGCAGACTACACCTGTGCTTCAGGAGCATTTGGTCATCTTTTGACAGAGAAGTGATGGATACCAGTTGTCTTGGTCTGAAACAATAGAAGCATAACATGTCAAAATGATGGTCAATCAGCAAAGTTGCAAGAAAAGTATTAATGTAAAGTAAGTATTAAAGTAGTTAGACTTACATTGCATAACTCGGTGTAATCCAACCTGTGGCAGTCTTCAGCACATCCCAACACAGCTCCAATAAAACATGGAGCCAAAGATGCCATCTTGAAAACTGTGAGCCTGCTCATTCTAGTCATTTAAATAGTCAATCTGATTGCAAGTGGCTCGTTCTAAATACAGGTGTGAACATTTACTAGAGTGCCTTGGAATCTGATTGATGTGGGGATGGTATGAGACACTTGCATCCACATTATGTTCTGCAGTGTGCATGCTCAATTTGACACATTTCTGTTTCTATACCTAATGATTACATATAAGTTGACCTTCAAATATAGTTTATCATGAATCAAATGAAGCATTTTATTGAGTTTAAGCTGTATGTAATGAATTTAAGGCGTTCTCTTAGCATCTGGAAGTGCCTTCATAGACCATGAATGCTGTGCATGTGTGCAAACACCTCATTTTCAAAAAATCATTTTGCAACATTAAGGCAAAACACCATCACAATTTTTGGATATGTTAGAAACATATATCTAATCTTTCAAAAACAGCCAATTTTATGTTGGTGGGACCTATCATTTTTTTGCTATACCATGCCAAAAATGGCACCAAATTATTTTTTCCAATTTTTAAACCTTAATATCTTCTAGACTATGCTTCACAGAGGGACAGTTTTTGAATACAAAGTGCACAGCATTTGTGGGAAGGTGCATGTGCAATATCAAGCCTCTGTCTTTAACATTATACTTTCAACAGTCCTTCAAATATGCTGCCAGATTTGAAGAGTTGAATTTTCGAGCAAATTCAAGCCGCCAGAACGCTATGATAAACCAAAAGCACATGTGTAAAAGTCCATCTACTACAAGTACTTTAGCCAGATAGTAGCCCTTGGAAATTTGAAAGACCTAGCTCAAATAGTTTTCTAGATACAGCAATGTGAAAGTGGCTCCCTAGAAAACTCTGCTGAAAACGTGTCTGGGGTTAGCTGCCTAAATATTTTTTTATGACAAAACTATAATGAGTTGGGAGCTGAAATTTGGGACTTTTCCTATTGGGAAGTGTGTGAACCTCGTGGAATTTTTTCAGGTAAATCTGAGATGGTCGAGCGGGAGCATTCGGACGTTTGGCGTGGAATGACCCTTTGCTGTCCTGAACACTGACAGTTCTCTGCGCGTGCGCTGCCTGTCACTGCTTGATCGCGAGCATATGACGAAAATTCGGAAAATATGAATAGTTCATTTTATAACTAAATATCAATTTTAATTGATAAAATCAACAAAATACAAGATGCAGACATGTTGTTATTTGCCAAAAAGCAATTTAAAAAAATAGGCCATGACCACTTTTGGGGATTGCCTCATAGGGCCGGTTCAAGTGATGGGGGGCAGAGGGGCTGGTCAAAGGGGGGTGGCGGGCCGGATCTGGCCCGCGGGCCGTAGTTTGGTGACCCCTGATTTAGAGTCACCAGTTAACCTAACCTGCATGTCTTTGGACGGTGGGGGAAACCAGAGCACCTGGAGGAAATCCACGCGGACATGGGGAGATTCTGGCATCAACATGACAGAAGGTGGATTTATGTTGCATTCATGGCCCAAGAATGTTCAAACTGCAAAGATTTGGATGCTTTTTGTGAGAAGTTCACGGGCACATTGGGCGCCTATGAAGTGGTCTCTCCTCTGCTCTGCACATTTTACTGAAGACTCATACGAGACCTCTGATCTGTTGAGAAGCGTTGGCTATAAGCCTATATTGACAGAGGGTACAGTACCAACAATTAAATTAAACTACAAGAAAAGGAAAGTATTTATTTTATTTATTTATTTTAAAAAGGAAAGTAAGTTTAGTTGCACCAGTTCTCCCGGAGTGTGAGCCGAGGGTTGTTGGTAAAACTTGGGACAGAATGGGATGTGACATATTATCGCTCGGGCAGTGACCTCCCCGGAGTTGTTGCTAAAACCAGTGACGTTCCATCCCGTCCCGGGTTTTATTAATTGCCTGAGCCGAGCAGTAATGGCAGAGTACTCAATATGGAGAAAATGGAGAATGAGTGGACCAGCCATCTGATTTCTCTGCTGGATATTGCTGCCATTTCGCCCTTACATGGAAGAAGCGAATGAATGGAGAACTGAACAAACAACTGAAAGACAGATTGTTTCAAAACAATTGGCCACAAGATCGGCCTTCAAGAAATGAGAACACAGACTCTCATTTGGATACAAAACAACAAAAACAACTCATTGCTTACCTGCATTTAGATTAATACAAGTAACTTGTATTGTGTGTTTAAGTTACCAGTATAAGATTATTTAATTTGCTTCAGAATGTGATTGTCTCAGTTCATTTGATTATTTAATTAGCCTTTTACATTTTATCAGAGAAAATGCATGCATGTACAGTGGGGCAAAAAAGTATTTAGTCAATCACCAATTGTGCAAGTTCTCCCACTTAAAAAGATGAGAGAGGCCTGTAATTTTCATCATAGGTAGACCTCAACTATGAGAGACAAAATGAGGAAAAAAAATCCAGAAAATCACATTGTCTGATTTTTAAAGAATTTATTTGCAAATTATGGTGGAAAATAAGTATTTGATCAATAACAAAAGTTCATCTCAATACTTTGTTATATACCCTTTGTTGGCAATGACAGAGGTCAAACGTTTTCTGTAAGTCTTCACAAGGTTTTCACACACTGTTGCTGGTATTTTGGCCCATTCCTCCATGCAGATCTCCTCTAAAGCAGTGATGTTTTGGGGCTGTCGCTGGGCAACATGGACTTTCAACTCCCTCCAAAGATTTTCTCTGGGGTTGAGATCTGGAGACTGGCTAGGCCACTCCAGGACCTTGAAATGTTCCTTACGAAGCCACTCCTTCGTTGCCCGGGCGGTGTGTTTGGGATCATTGTCATGCTGAAAGACCCAGCCACGTTTCATCTTCAATGCCCTTGGAAGGAGGTTTTCACTCAAAATCTCACGATACATGGCCCCATTCATTCTTTCCTTTACACGGATCAGTCGTCCTGGTCCCTTTGCAGAAAAACAGCCCCAAAGCATGATGTTTCCACCCCCATGCTTCACAGTAGGTATGGTGTTCTTTGGATGCAACTCAGCATTCTTTCTCCTCCAAACACAAGTTGAGTTTTTACCAAAAAGTTCTATTTTGGTTTCATCTGACCATATGACATTCTCCTAATCCTCTTCTGGATCATCCAAATGCTCTCTAGCAAACTTCAGATGGTCCTGGACATGTACTGGCTTAAGCAGGGGGACACGTCTGGCACTGCAGGATTTGAGTCCCTGGCGACGTAGTGTGTTACTGATGGTAGCCTTTGTTACTTTGGTCCCAGCTCTCTGCAGGTCATTCACTAGGTCCCCCTGTGTG
This sequence comes from Neoarius graeffei, assembly GCF_027579695.1. NCBI lineage: Eukaryota > Metazoa > Chordata > Actinopteri > Siluriformes > Ariidae > Neoarius > Neoarius graeffei. The sequence continues at coordinate 62,488,471 of NC_083583.1, forward strand.
GTTCTGGGATTTTTGCTCACCGTTCTTGTGATCATTTTGACCCCACAGGGTGAGATCTTGCATGGAGCCCCAGATCGAGGGAGCTTATCAGTGGTCTTGTATGTCTTCCATTTTCTAATAATTGCTCCCACAGTTGATTTCTTCACACCAAGCTGCTTACCTATTGCAGATTCAGTCTTCCCAGCCTGGTGCAGGTCTACAATTTTGTTTCTGGTGTCCTTTGACAGCTCTTTGGTCTTAGCCATAGTGGAGTTTGGAGTGTGACTGTTTGAGGTTGTGGACAGGTGTCTTTTATACTGATAACGAGTTCAAACAGGTGCCTTTAATACAGGTAACGAGTGGAGGACAGAGGAGCCTCTTAAAGAAGTTGTTACAGGTCTGTGAGAGCCAGAAATCTTGCTTGTTCGTAGGTGACCAGATACTTATTTTACAGAGGAATTTACCAATTAATTCATTAAAAATCCTACAATGTGATTTCCTGGATTCTTTCCCATATATTTACAGTGGGGCAAAAAAGTATTTAGTCAGCCACCAATTGTGCAAGTTCTCCCACTTAAAAAGATGAAAGAGGCCTGTAATTTTCATCATAGGTACACTTCAACTATGAGAGACAGAATGGGGGGGAAAGAATCCAGGAAATCTTTGGAGGAAGTTGAAAGTCCATGTTGCCCTCTCTCATCTTTTTAAGTGGGAGAACTTGCACAATTGGTGACTGACTAAATACTTTTTTGCCCCACTGTGTGTGTGTGTATATATATATCAGGGTTCTCCACGGATTGAAAATATAGGGGGGTGGGGGTCAATCGGATGACCTTGAAACAAACTTGCATAAATGTACATATTTCATTTGCATAAAATTTGCATAAAATACTCTCAATAGTAATCATTTAGAATAGAGGAATCAATTGGACTGGTACAAAACACATCATACATCAAACATTGCACACTTGCACATCATATTCAGACACATTGTTTGAAATGGAACTGGAAAAAAATATTTTTTTATTTAGCAAACTACAAAAAAAGAACAGAAAAGTACAGAAAAGTTTTTGTATTAACTATATTCACACTGCTCCACAAAAGCTGACATTGTTTGAAATGGAAATGTAATTGCAGGCACCACTGGAAAAAATATTTTTTTTAGAGAGTAAAGTACATTGAAAAGATGTTGTTTTAACTATATTTACACTGCTGTCTGGCTATATTTACACTGCTCCATCCATGTTCACCAGTTAACAGTCTAAAAAGATAAAGAAAAATGACATTGTAATTTAAACTCATTCATACAGACTCAAGCAAAATGCATTGTAATAGTTACACAGCCTAACATGATCTCTAAAATATGGTTGCACAAAATGCTTTGATATTTGAAAGAAACTAACTCAAAATTACCTGCTTTCCTCTTTTCTACAGTAGCACTTCATCTTCTACAGTAACACTGACAGCCAGGTTATATTCTCACGGTTTTATAGGCAATATCACGCTTGCCGCACCAACTTTGAACTTTTTGTTTTTATCCTTTATTTCTCTGCCGACAATAACAATCAGTTATCTCGAATTTGGTGTCGATTCACACGTTATTACAAAGGCGTGTTATCTCCCGGCGCAAGAACAATGTGTCAAAAATGCTGAAGTGTGAAACACTTTTCTTAGACTATAATCGTCAGATTAACTAAACTAATTGCTGGTAAATGAGTTTCACACTCTGGTGTTGTCGCGTTGACGGTACTCCAACAGAGAAAGGCTATCTGTCACAAAGAAAACAAAGGGACGTCTCTTCCTTTTGTAAAGGGGCGGCAGAAATTAAATGGGGGCGGGAATCACAGAAAGGGGGGCGGCCCGCACCTCTAAAACCCCTCGTGGAGAACCCTGATATATATATATATATATATCACAGGTGGCTTCTCCAGTGAGGAGAGGGAGGAAGATCCTCCTTAAAAATTCTAAGAATAAAAAGTTGAAATTGTCTTGACCAATTTAATGAATTGCTGTCCTTGAATATTACTATTTTACTGCCAAATACGACATGTACATTATATTCGTTTCTCTGGGTGAAATTACATTAGCACCCCCTATCGCTCGCTATTAGAAATTACTGCACGGAGGATCTTCCTCCCTTCGGCTCCCATTCACTCCGATTCAAACAGTCTCCGGCACTGGCGGCTCGTGGTTAACATAGACTTCAATGAGAGAGAGGAGGAAAATCCTCCTCTAAGAGGGTGGGACTAGCTAAGAGATCTGACAAGTGCTACAAAATATCAACCAATAGGCTGCAGCCCTAGTTGCGCAATGAACCAATAAGTAGAGGCCTTAGCTGCCTGGGGGGAGGGGTTATCTTATCAAACTTAACTTCTAGATCCGGTGACTCGGGCACTTCGGCAGTCAGAGTGAGAACGGCGAGGTGGAAGTGGATTGACTATGTTATAGATATTCTACGAATAAAGTAATGGAAACAGAGGACGTGGTGAATGTTTTGCTTGCAAAACCCTTCCATGGGCTGAGCTACAGTGAAAAATTAGCCATCAAAGCAGCAGGTAGACCAACCCCTAAAATCGAAATCACAAAACCCAATGGCAAAGGCAGTACAGTGAATGCTACATGGTTTGCTAGGTACACATGGCTCACTGGTAGCGTTACCACCCATCGATTATATTGCTGGCCCTGTTTGCTAATGAACAATGCCAAATCACAAGCGTGGAGTGTTCATGGTTTCAATGATTTAAAAAATCTAGATAGGGCAACCAAACGCCATGAGAAGTGTCAAGACCACGTTGGTGCTGCTATCCGACTGTCCTTACTAGGCACCATGCCAATAGATAGGGTGGTAGACGAGGGTGTGCGGCTGCAAATCCAGCAGCACAATGCTAAAGTGAGTCGCAATAGAGAGGTATTAAAACGTCTGATAGATGCAACAGCCTACCTAGGCATGCAAGAGTTGTCACTGAGGGGACATGAAGAAGGGGGGAATTCGGACAATAAGGGCAATTACAGGGAGCTAGCGGAGGTTATTGCTCGCTATGATCGTGTTCTGGCAGAGCATCTGGAAAGTTCGACTGTCTTCACAGGCATGTCAAAAACAATCCAGAATGATCTAATATCCGCTATAGCTGGTTCAATTAATTCAGAAATCCAAAAGCAACTTAACACGGCACCCTTCTTCTCGTGGCAAATCGACGAGACCACAGACATAAGCTGTCATTCACAGCTGTCTGTCATCTTGCGCTATGTCGATAATCAAGGTACAATTCAGGAACGCTTTCTAGGATTTTTTGATGTGTCCAGTGGTCGCAGTGCACAATCCTTGTTCGATTTCGTGCAGACTGAGTTGTCAGGTTTCAATTTCAAGGATAAACTTGTCGCTCAGACTTACGATGGTGCCGCGGTCATGGCCTCGGACTTGAATGGCCTTCAGGCTAAAGTGAGAGAATTGGCTCCCTGTGCAACGTTTGTCCACTGCTATGCACATCGCTTAAACCTAGTTTTAAGTCAGGGTGTTAAGACCATTCCCCAAGCAAAATACTTCTTTGCTCACTTGGGTGGCTTCACGTCTTTTTTCTCCAAGTCCAGCAAGAGGGTTTCTTTACTCGAGGAGTTCAGTTGCGCCCGCATTCCCCGGAGCGCTCCCACTCGCTGGAACTTTTCCTCTAGGGTCGTGAACACGGTTGCTTCAAATTATGACGAACTACTTCAGATTTTCGAGAACATTACTGAGCGCCCAATGATGGATGATGAGACAATACGTTTAGCTGATGGTTTGAGGTCGAAAATGCAAGAGTTTGAATTTGCGTTTTTACTCTTCACTTTTGAGCAGTTGTTTTCGCACACTGACGTGGTGTTTGACATCTTGCAGCACAAATCCATGGATGTCGCCTTTTGCAAACGGCGAATAGAGAATCTCCTGCAAATATTGGATGAGCTAAAAGTACAGAGCGCCTTTGACAAAATCTACGCCAGGGCTGCCTCTCTAACAGAAGACCCTGACTTGTCTCACAGGGTCAAAAGAAGGCTGCTTAATCCCCGTCAGTCCTACAGAGCACTTTATGATTCCATCCACGACAACTTGCGCACTCAAATAACTCAGCGCTTTCAACACCTCGACCGCTTGCGCTTCATGGAGCTTTTGGATGCGGCGAAATTCGACTCGTTCAAAATATCATTTCCTACGCAGCTACTGTCAAATTTGATGGAGACATATGGCCACCTTTTTGATCAAGAAAAGCTGAGAATCGAACTGCAGCATTTTTATCACAATGCAGAAATAAATTCATCAAGAAAACTTTGCGATGCCCTTGGCTTCATGAAGTCCAGCGGTCTTGATGGGGCGATGCCACAGTTGTACAGGCTCATGTCCCTGATTGGAACAATTGGCGCAACCTCTGCAGGGGTTGAAAGGAGTTTTTCGTGCCTCAAGAGAATTAAAACGTACACACGCAACGCAATGGGGCAGGAGAGATTAAAACATCTGGCCATTATTTCAATTGAAAAAAAGATTCTCAAGACACTCCAAAAAGATCCAGCGTGGTACGATCAGGTCACAGATAGATTTGCAAATCAGACAGCACGGAGAATTGACTTGATATATAAATAGGGAGCCTCAATCAGTTGGCCTGAATCATTCCTTAACATCAATGTTTGTCTTAAACACGGCTATATCCCATGTAAATAGTTGTGAAATAATGTTATTGTTGTTCTTTTACTTGTTGACTGTTGCCAGTTGTTTGACACCGTGGAAAGGATGTTAATGAATTATTCAGGAAAAACTATTATCAACTCAACCTGTGCGTGTAACTATAGCCGGTCCAGCAGGTGCGGTCGCATTGGGGCCCGTGACCTTCAACCAAGCATTCCTTCCTCCCTCACTTTTACAAAAGCCAGCCGCCACTGATATATATATATATATATATATATATATATATATATATATATATATATATATATATATAATTAAATAAAATACACACACACGTATCTTTTTCTAAACTGTATGTCAGCTTATCTTTCTTATCTTACACATCACACTGATCAGTCACAATAATATGACCACTGAGAGGGGAAGTGAATAACATTGTCTCATTACAATAGCACCTGTGAATTGGTGGGATATATTAAACAGGAAGAGTTAAAAAGTTAATGCTGGCTAAAACAAAAATGTGTCTGCATCGTGCTGCTGTCAAGCAATTGACTGATTAGATTACTGCATAAAACAGCAAGTGTATGCATGTACCTAATAAAGTGACCAGTGAGTGTAGTCTCTCACAACAACAGCTGACACAAGAACTTGCAAAGGGCCTCCAAGTCGCCTCCCAGCAGCTGCTGCAGCAACAAGCCACAGCCTCTCCTCTCCCAGGCCACCTCCCAGACCCCTGTCAAGAGGCCTTCTGTCTGCTCCACAAGCTCACTCCAGCAGACAATATGGAAGCCTACTTATAGACATTTGAACAGATAGTGTATCGGGAGGGTTGGCCCAAAGAGGAATGGGCCCAGGCTCTGAAACTCCTGCAACAGCCAGGTAAGCAAAAAGACACTGAAACCTACCATATTAGCCTCCTGAAATGATTGATTGAATCACTGACACTTCTCTCAGCCCACACATTCTTGTTCACAGATCCATCCTGGTGTACCCTGGTCCTCCAGGGAGAAGACCTCTCCAGCCACCAGTGCCAAGAACTAGGGCAACTGCTCAATCAGTTCCAGGATGTCTTCACAGCAGAACCAGAGGAGACCCACCTGATCCAACACAACGTCAAGACCCCCCGAGATGATGATCTCGCAACACCCCATCACATCCCAGAGGCTTGCCATCATGTGATCAAGGATGAGGTGGCTTGAATGCAATGGGCTGGCATCATCAAGGAGTCCACCAGCCTCTGGTCCAGCCCAAGCCTGATGGAAGTCTGAGGTTCTGCGATTACTCCAGGAAGCTTAACACATTCTCAGACTCAGACCCCATGCCCCGGGTGGTGACCTGGTTGACATACTGGGGAGGGCCCATTTCATTTCAACACTGGACTACTAGCGGGTGGCCCTGATGCCTGGGGCCCAGCCAAAAACCACATTTACCACTGTGCCAGGCCACCAGCAGTACCATGTCCTCCCCTCTGGCCTCCATGGGGTGCCCATGACATTCCAATGCCTCATGGACATTATGCTGCATGCCCACCATGACTTTGCTCTTGCATACCTCATTGACATCATCCATTCGTCCACCAGGACCGAGCACCTGCACCACCTCAAGTTCATCCTAGGGAAGCTGAGGAAGACTGGCCTAACTGCCAACCCCCAGAAATACCATGAGGGGCTGACCAAGGTACAGCACCTGGGTTACTTTATCAGCTGGGAAAAAGATAGATGCCATGCAGAACTACTCCCAGCCCACCACCAAGCTCCAGGTGTCTTCTTGGGATTAGCCAGGTATTACCACAGATTCATGTCCAACTTCTCTTCTTTAGCTTTTCCCCTCTCAAACCTGACCAAGAAGGGGGACCCTGACAAGATAAAGTGGACAGGTCAGATGGAGCAGGCATTCCAGGACCTGAAGAAGGCCTTCACCACCACCCCCGTCCTCTCAAACTCAAACTTTTAGCACCCTGCACAGTTCATTGGTGAATGTCCCCCACTTCCAGAGCCTCTGGATCACCAAAAGTCTCCTGCGCAGCCAGCCCCTACCTGCAACTTCACCCTAGTCCAGTTTGGGCTCTCCATCACTTGCACAGACTGCACTAAATGCACCATTCACTCTCTCTACAGTCTCCCTACTCCTGCCCTAATTCTCCATTAAATATCACGTTCACATTACACTGAAAATGTGGGTTCTGTGTCTGTGTTCAGATAGATAGATAGATAGATAGATAGATAGATAGATAGATAGATAGATAGATAGATAGATAGATAGATAGATCTAAATGTTGGAAAATAATGCCCATATCCACTGTCAGGACGATAATTAAGAACCATAAAATAATTGAAGCTGTAATAAATCTGACTGGATGACAATAAAATTTTATTTTGTCCATACATAGTGAGTAGGATGGTTGGAGGGAGAGGCAATAAATTCTCCAAGGATAATGACTGGAGATTTATAGAAAATGGTAGAGCTTTAGGGTCTCAGAGTCTCCAAATCTATAATTAGATGCAACATTTTTGGAAGTCACACCAGGGGGAGAAAAAACAAAACAGACTTTCATCTCAGTACAAATCTAGGAACAAAAGTAAGAGCCTAGAGTTCGCTGGGCACTACTAGACCTTTGCATGGAACTGGGTTATATGGTGAGATGAGACAAAAATAAAGCTTTTTGGCAGCAAATACACAATGTGGCATGTGTACAAAGAAAAGACAGTTATACTGAAAGTAGCATAATCCTTATTGTATGTGTCACACACACACACAGCTCTCATGCTGCACATCCTCAGCAGTTTTCTATCTGCATGCAACAGATAGAAAACTGTGTCAATGTGTGAGTCCAAACCCCACCACAACATCCCATTTTTATGACTCACATGTTGAGTTGTTTATTTAGGCCCTCAGTTTTCAGTTGGTCTGGTTGACTGACTCAATAAATTCCTTGAAGCGGAAAAGGAACCATTGTAATAAAGTATTGATGTTTGTACTCACAATTACTTTGCAGTAATTCTGTCAATTTTCATGTATTATTTTAATAATTACTCCAAGGCAATATTTGAGAGTAACTTCATCCAATAGACAAGTGTAACTATGTTCTTCCACCAAATGCGAAGGATATTAAAATAAAATTTTCAAAATATAGATGTGTTCAGTCAAAAAGGAGAGATAATTTTCTTTTTGGACTCAGGTGTTTCTACTTCTAAAATAACTATTGATTTGACATGTGAGTACTTACTGTATGTTTCAAAGAAGTTGAGGGGATTAATATTGAACTGTAAATCAATATTGTATACATGTCTAAATGTCAAGAGAACCATTCTACCAATCAATATTGTGTGTTATGCATATTTCAAATATATTTGTCAGTGCTTATTACTGGAAAAAAAACCCTTTCACCTGTGTGTGTGTGTGTACAATTTCATGTTAAATCTGTCTGATATTTGAAATATGCCATCTATGAGCACAACTAATCCACAACTTCTGGGTGTTATGGCATATTTTGTGTATCAGACAGTTAGATTTCACATATTAAATTGCATATTAAAAACAAAGCATTTTCAGAAAAAAAATAATTCCTAAAACATACTGAGAAATAAAATGAATGAACTAACTCGGAAACATAAGAATGAACAAACAGATGTAATGGTACTCATGTATTCAAGAGTCAAGATTTTTTATTTGTCATATACACGATAACAGACACAGCGGTTTATTATTGGGTAATGAAATTCTTATTTTGCAACTGCCCGACCAAACTACGCTTACCAATATAAAAAGAAATATATATATATATAAAATATGAAATATAAAATATAAAGTGCATATGGAATGCAAAATATAAAGGTAGAGTGAAAAATGAAGATAACATTTAAAAAAAAAAGGAGAGGCAAACAAACAATGTGCAAACAGAGGTAGATATACTGTGCAATGTCTTGTGCAAAATTGCTAATATAATCCGTGGTTCAAATCCTAATGGAAATATAGAGGTAGATGGTGATTATAATCTGTGGTTCAAAAAGCCTGATGGCCTGGGGGTAAAAACTGTTTGTCAGTCCTTGCTTTCACACTCCTGTAGCGTCTGCCAGATGGTAGGAGCGTGAATAGTCTGTGTTGTGGGTGTGTTTGGTCCCTGATGATGCTCTGTGCCCTTTTTGTGACCCGGGTGTTGTAAATGTCCTGTAGTGGGGGGAGGACAGCTCCACAGATGAACTGTGCCATTTTAATGACACGCTGGAGAGCCTTTCTGTCCTGAGTTGTGCAGTTCCCGTACCACACAGTGATGGAATTTGTCACGACACTCTCCACTGTGCACCTGTAGAAGTTGCTGAGGAGTTTGGTGGACAGTCCAAATTTCCTCAGCTTCCTCAGGAAGAAGAGTCTCTGTTGAGCCTTCTTGATGGTCTGCTGTGTGTTGTGTGTCCAGGTGAGATCCTCACTGATGTGAGTTCCGGGGAATTTAAATGTTTTCACCCTCTCCACCTGTGTCCTGTTGATGTGCAGCGAGGCGTGCTGGTCTCTCCTCCTCTTCCTCGGGTCAATAATCATCTCCTTGGTCTTCTCAGCATTCAAGGAGATGTTATTTTCCTGGCACCAGGAGACCAGCTGAGCCACCTCCTCCCTGTAGGCGCTCTCATCTCCGCCGGTGATCAGCCCAATGACAGTGGTGTCGTCAGCGAACTTGATGATGGAAGTGTTGCTCTGGGTGGGGGTGCAGTCGTAGGTGAAGAGGGTGTACAGGAGTGGACTGAGCACACAGCCTTGGGGGGTCCCTGTGCTCACTGTCTTGGTGCTGGATGTTCTGGTACCGACTCTGATAGCCTGGGGTCTGTTTGTAAGAAAGTCCAGGACCCAGCAGCAGAGGGAGGATGTCAGTCCAAGGGTGGAGAGCTTCTCTGTCAGTCTGCTGGGGATGACGTGTTGAAGGCTGAACTGTAGTCCACAAACAGCATTCGAACATAGGTGTCCCTGTGTTCCAGGTGTGACAAGGCTGTGTGGATGGCTGGATTGACGGCATCATCAGTTGAACGGTTCTGACGATATGCAAATTGAAGGGGGTCCATTGTGTCTGGGATGCCCTTTTTGATGTATGACATGACTACCCTCTCAAAACACTTCATTACAACTGAAGTGAGTGCAATTGGGCGATAGTCATTCAGGCATGTTATATTGTTTTTCTTTGGGAGGGGCACTATGGTGGTGGTCTTGAAGCATGTGGGCGCAGAAGACATGGACAGGGACAGGTTGAAAATGTCTGTGAAGACCTCTGCTAACTGTGTGGAGCAGGCCCTCAAAGTACAGCCGGGGATGTTGTCAGGGCCGGCTACCTTTCGGGGGTTAGTCCTCCTGAAGACCTTGCTCATCTCGGTTATGGTCACAATAGGTGAAGAGCTCTGTGCTGCCTCTGTTGGTAGAATCCCTCTGTGTTGGTTGGTGTTGAGGGTGTCGAAGTGAGCATAGAACTCGTTCAGCTCATCTGGTGATGTGTTGTGGTTGGCTGTGACCCTGCTGTTCTTCTGCTGGAAATTGGTGATGTGTTGCAGGCCCTGCCACATGCATCTGGAGTCTGAGGTGTTGTAATAACCTTCCAACTTCAGTCTGTACTGCCTCTTGGCTTCCCTGATGGATCTGCATAGGTCATATCTGGCCTTTTTATATCCATCTGCGTCGCCAGAGGCAAAAGTGGTGGAGCGTGCATGTAGCATGGAGCGTACTTCACTGTTAATCCAAGGTTTTTGGTTAGGATATTTTGCAGTGCTTGGTGGGGACAATGTCATTAATACACGTACTGATGTAGCTGGTGACCACAGATGCATATTCCTCTAAATCCACAGAACAGTCTTCTCTCAAAGCAGCAGTCTTAAACACATCCCAGTTTGTAGAACTGAAGCAGTCCTGGAGCACTAGATCAGTCTCTTCATTCCAAACTTTAACAGTTTTACTCACTGGGGGGGCTTGTTTGAGAAGGGCCTTGTAAGCTGGGTAGAGGAACACAGAGATGTGGTCAGACTGTTTTATACAAACTACAGTTCTGACCTGCTATACCACTGTAGAAGATAAATAATTGTGTATTATTCCTTAAATGACTATCTACATTTTTTCTGGATATGTGAAAAAAATAAGTAAATGAAGTAAATAAATAAATCCAGCAATTATTTTAAATCTGAATATGTTTATGGCACTACTTAAGTGGTTATGTATTTGATTCTTTTCTATGAAATCCCTTGCCATGTTATCCAAAAGCATCACTTTCATGATATTTGAAACTATTCTATGATATTATATTTTATTATATTTGATTATTAAAACATTCCATGGAGTAATACCCAAAATAGTAGCTTGTAATACAAAGGTTATTTTTGAACATGATAACACTCAAGCTAATGTTTTTAAATGCTTTGTGTAACAGTTACATGAACATTTTCCCACTGGAACTATAAAGATTGCCACTGGAGCCAACTGCAAAGCAGTGAGCATTCCCGAACAAACAGCAACCTCCATGCATGCAGTTCTGACATGGCTATATCTGATTCTGGTGTAATATAGCCTGTTGTACAGAGTGCTTCTTTCCCCCTTATTACTTTTCTGTCCTTAGTCTAGTATTCCACTCATTTTAAATTGACTATGGCAATTTCTTTTCTCCTTTGTAAAGAACCTCCAGTTTCTCACATGGTGTGTCAGCAAAAGAAATCCGAAATCAGGCTTGATGTAATGCTTTCATAAATGATATCCTACTTCACCATTTAATATTCAGTACGATTTTTTCCTGCTTGCATTCTGCATGAAGGGCTTTTTTTCTGTGACTTCAGGCTTGAAATAAAGCAGGAGCAGGTAAACAGGATGGACACCCCAAGGCTCTCTCTCCCTCTCTCTGTCTGTCTCTCTCTCTTTCTCCTTTATCTTCTGTACCAACTGCAGTTTTCTGATTTATTTGTTTGGTTTTCTCCTCCATCAGCTACAATAGTAAACAAGCTTCAGACAGGAGAATCAAAGGGCTCACAGCTGAATTTCTCCCTGGTCTCCTAATGTAGCGTTCTGAGGAAACCGCGCCACATTTTATATATTCTCTCATGTTTTATACATTTTCTCATGTGTAGGAACTTTAATTTAGAGTTACTATGCAGCTGGTAAGTAAGTGAATGTGATATAATGTTTTTTTTAATTGTTTTGCCTCTATATTAGATTTGAAATGGAACAATGAGGAGTGCACAATGTGGTCTTTTCATCTATTTCCATCAATATTGAAGTATCAGAACTATATGCTTTTCTGTACACTGCCTCATGTTTCAGGGACAGTATCTTCAAATTCAATGGCATTCAGTACTTTAACCTCATAGACTTTAATTTCAAAGCTGATGTGTTAGACTACAAAGTAATAAAGATACAATAAGAACTGCTATTTTGCATTTTCCAATCATCTGATTGTGAGTCTTTCTGCCAACATAGTTGTAGGTAGATGCAAGAAAGGCATAATAAAACCTAAGAACAGTACTCAATATGTGGTTTTGAAGTCTGCACCTTTAGTTTGATCTCGGGTTGCTTTTTTCCCAGACATTCTTTCAGCTGAGCTCATATTGTTTGCAAATCTAAAGTTTGTCAGCTCAGAAATTAAAACTTTAACAATGAAGCAGGACAAGCGAATCTGTAGCAGCTGATTACTCATGATTATTCAATTATTGTCCACCTTGGTGTGCTGATGGTTTACAGCATCCTATAATTCTGGACAAGACATATATACATTATATAATCATTATATATTAGCTGGATAGTACAGTGGTAATACTCACTGACTATGACGCGGGAGATCGGGGTTCGAATCCCGGTTGGGATTCAAAACATCATCCAGTAAGGGTCCTTAGGCAAGACCCCTCATGATATATCAGCCTACCTCAGGAATGAGTGAAGACATAACTGATAGAGTCATACCGGCTCAGACGTTGCCCGGGTCAACAAGGTCTGCGTCAGTTGCTAGGGAACCAGGGCAAACTGATGAGAAATGGGCTACTGGAACAAGACACTGATGGACAAGGACAGAAAATACGGATTTGCTGGAATGCTACTATACAAGCAATCCCAGAGAGAGGGGATAAATGCAGCGAATGTGGGACCATTGGATACTTCGAAACCCACAATCAAGGCTAACAAATAAACAGCTATTAGCCCAGTGTTCCAACATCCGTAATCGAAACTAGAGATTATCTATCACAACTAGAGATTAATGAAATACAACAACGATGCTACGTAAGGGGGAGCCAGGAAGACAGGTCAGCGGGGAGATGTCATCATCATCCCCACAACCAGAGATTGGGTACCAAGCCCCAACAGCCTCAACACAAGCGCTGCTGACCTGAGAAGGAAGATCGTGACCCAACTGGAAACCTGGAGCCCCAGACGAATACCGAAGCTGAGTTGCCAAGTACCTTCAGAAGATCTACTAGTGAATGCAATGAAGACAATCTCCACAAGAACCATCACTGAGACACAGTACAGCAACAGTAATCATGGAGATGCTTGGACACAAGGTGGGCTCGGGACATAACAAACAGTATCCACCATGGAAGAGATAAAGGCAGCTAGCTGAACTAAAGGGAACATGGTGAATAAAGGGGCACCCAGGAAGTACAACTCACTCTCCAGAGGCACTCGAAACTGCCAAACAGTGACTAACAGCTCTGGCCACCCGGTTGAAGAGATACACCAAGGATAAACAAGCTGTTCTCCACTGAACCAGCCAAGGTGTACTCTCAGTGGCAGGGGGAACAACAACCGGTCAGACCCACCGGTCAGAGCTGAGGTGGAAAAATACTGGAAAGACATATGGGAAAGAAAGGAAAGAAAGCACAACAATGGTTAGTGGACCTAAGAGCTGACCACAGCAACCTCCCAGAACAAGAACCAGTAACCATCTCAATGGCAGACGTCCAAGAAAGAGTGTCAAAGATGAAGAGCTGGACAGCACCAGGCCCCGATATGATCCATACGTACTGGCTGAAGAAGCTAACTGCACTCCATGAACGCCTAGCAGCACAGATGAACCAGCTGCTGAGGGATGAGACCCACCCAGAATGGCTAACCCAAGGCAGGACAGTCCTAATCATGAAGGACCCCCAGAAGGGACCCATCCCATCCAACTACCGGCCAATTACCTGTCTCTGCACAACATGGAAGGCCTTGTCAGGCATCATTGCGGCAAAAATGAGTAAGCATGTGGCTCAATACATGAGCGAGGCACAGAAAGGAATTGGCAGAAACACCAGAGGAGCCAAGCACCAGCTACTGGTCGATAGAACAGTCGCCTGAGACTGTAAGAAGAGACAGACCAACCTGTGCACTGCCTGGATTGACTACAAGAAAGCCTACGACTCAATGCCACACACATGGATACTGGAATGTCTGGAACTGTATAAGATCAACAGGAACCTAAGGCCCTTCATCCAGAACTCAATGGAAATGTGGAAGACAACCCTAGAAGCCAACTCAAAACCCATTGCCCAAGTCAACATCAAGTGCGGCATATACCAAGGAGATGCGCTATCACCACTGCTGTTCTGCATAGGCCTGAACCCCCTCAGTCAGATCATCACGAAGAGCAGCTACGGGTACCGATTCCGTAGTGGGGCAACAATCAGCCACCTGCTCTACATGGATGACATCAAGCTGTATGCCAAGAATGAGCGAGAAATAGACTCGCTGATCCACACCACCCGGATCTACAGCGATGACATAGGGATGTCATTCGGATTGGACAAGTGTGGCCAGATGGTCTCAAAGAGAGGCAAGATGATCTGGACTGAGGGGATTGACCTACCAGAGGGCAACATAGGTGATATCCAAGACAGCTACAAGTACCTTGGCATCCCACAGGCTAATGGAAACCATGAAGAGGCCACAAGGAAGTCAACCACAGCCAAATACCTCCAGAGAGTAAGGCAGGTCCTGAAAAGTCAGCTGAATGGTAAGAACAAGGTCCGAGCCATCAACATGTATGCGCTACCAGTCATCAGATACCCCGCTTGTATCATAAACTGGCCAAAGGAGGAGATAGAAGCCACAGATATCAAGACTAGAAAGCTCCTCACCATGCATGGAGGGTTCCACCCCAAGTCCAGCACCCTGAGACTATACACTAAGCGGAAAGAGGGAGGCCGAGGGCTAGTGAGCATCAAGACCACAGTCCAGGATGAAACATCGAAAATCCGAGAATACATCAGAAAGATGGCCCCAAAGGATGAACTGCTAAGTGAATGTCTCAGGCAGCAGAACCCTGATGAGAGTGCAGAGGAGGAGGAGGAACAGACAACCTGGAGGGACAAACCCCTACATGGCATGTACCACCGTCAGATAGAGGAAGTGGCTGATATCAAGAAATCCTACCAGTGGGCTGGATAATGCAGGACTGACAGACAGCACAGAGGCACTAATCATGGCAGCACAAGAACAGGCCATAAGCACAAGAGCCATAGAGGCCAGGATCTACCAGAGTAGATCAGACCTAAGATGCAGACTGTGCAAAGAAGCCCCTGAAACAGTCCAGCACATAGTAGCAGGGTGTAAGATGCTAGCTGGATCAGCGTACATGGAGATGCACAACCAAGTGGCTGGGATAGTATACAGGAACATCTGCAACCAGTATGGAATAGAAGTACCCAAGTCCCAATGGGCCATACCACAGAAGGTGGCTGAGAACAACAGGGCCAAGGTTCTGTGGGACTTCAGCTTCCAGACTGACAAACAGATCCTGGCTAACCAACCGGACATAGTGGTGGTGGACAAAGAGCAGAAGAGGGTGGTGGTGATAGATGTGGCGATCCCAGCTGACGCCAACATCAGGAAGAAGGAACATGAGAAACTTGAGAAGTATCAAGGGTTGAAAGAGCAGCTGGAGCGGATGTGGAAGGTCAAGGGCTGCGTGGTCCCCGTGGTAGTGTGGGCACTTGGGGCAGTAACCCCCAAACTGGGAGAGTGGCTCCAGCAAATCCCAGGAACAACATCTGAAGCCTCAGTCCAGAAGAGCGTAGTCCTAGGAACATCGAAGATACTGCGCAGAACCCTCAAACTCCCAGGCCTCTGGTAGAGGACCCGAGCTTGAGGATGACATGGATACCACCCCCCCCCCCGGGGGTGAGAAGGATATATATATATATATATATATATACACACACACACACACACACACACACAGAGTGTTTTATTAATTAATTAATAAATACGCGAACAAGGTACTTATTGTTGTTCAGTCACATTTTAAATTTGATTCAGGTATGTTAGAAGCAGGGAAGACCCTAAATGTTCAGTGTAGAGGAATTTCCTGTGCCAGGTTTAGAAAGCACTGTTCTTCCTGTGTTGTGCATGCTAAGAAATTTACCACTTTAAAATGTCACAATTGGCTATGATCTCAATGAACAGAAAATATGGAATCATTCTTCTGATATTTAACAGTTGCATGAGTATTTATTTGTTTATTCAATTTTTAATTTGTGCTGGGGTGGTATGTTAGTGTAGTTGTTAGCATGGTTACCTCACAGCAAGTAGGTTCTGGGTTTGAACCTGCTGGTTGACCAGGGCCTTTCTGTGTGGACTTTGTACATTCTCCTCATGCTTGTGTGGGTTTCCTCTGGGTGCTCCTCTTTCCTGCTACAGTCCATGACAACATGATCTAGGTCCAAAAGAGAATCAGAACAACTCTCTTCAGTTCATGAAACACAAACTGTCTCCATGCCTTAGATAAACTGAATGTCACTTGAGCATGTGATATCAGACATGAGCATGGTAACATAAGGCTATTATTAATAGCCTCAAACAGACCTCTAGAGTTACTAAAAAAAAAAAAAAAAAAAAGGTACCTGACATGAATCATTTCAATGATCTGAATGGAATGGTGGTGCAGTGGTTAGCACTGTCACCTCACAGCAAGACGGTTTTGGGTTCAAGCCTTGCACCTTTCTGCACAGAGGTTGCATGTTCTCCCTGTGCCTATGTGAGTTTCCTCCCACAGTCAAAGACATGTGAATTAGGTCAACTGGCTACTCTAAATTACCCATTGATGCGAGTGTGAATGGCTGTCTGTCTCTCTATGTTAGAGCTGTGATAGACTGGTGACCTGTCCAGGGTGTACCCCATCTCTCACCCGATGTCAGCTGGGATTGGCTCCAGCTAATCAGTGACCCATGACAGATAAGTGGTACAGAAACTGAATTAATAATTTGTGCTCATTTTTATGAAGTGTGCAAATAAATATGTACAGTGCTATGAAAAGGAGAACAGAAAACCCAAAATACATTTTTGTATTTGATCATTTCATTTACTGAAGGAAAACAGGAAGGCAACAGCTATATTACCCATGGGCAAAAGCAATTGTCCCCTAAACTTAATAACAGGTTGTCACATTTAGTAACGACAACTGCAACCAAGTGCTTCCAAGAACTGTAGATCAGTTTTTCCACATTGCTGTGGAGGAAATTGCCTCACCCTTATTTGCAGAGCTGCAGAATTGCTTTAATTCAGCCACATTAGAGGACTTTTGAGCATTAGCTTCCTATTTAAAGGAGATACGCAGAACCTTTATTTTTAAATACATTTCTGAGTGGATAGTATCTCCATCCTTGACTCTTGTATGCTGCATAAATGGGAATAAAAAAAAATATTTGAGAGTTAAAATTTACTGCAAAGTTGGCATTCGAGCTGCCCTGCTGAGCCAGCCAGCCCTGAGTGAGTGACGTCACAGCGGTAACCAGTTGTAAGGCTGAGGCCTTTGACAGCTATAGACCAAAGCCAGACTCGGCACGTGAGAGTGGTTGCAATGGCCTCTTTGTTCGGATTTATTGGAGATTCTTTGGATTTCTCAGATAGTAATATATCTGACTGTGATAGTCCTGAAATTGGAGTGTGTGTACATGCTACTGCTATACACATAGAACCGTATCAGTTCGAACCATTGGAAAGTGAATCCGAGAGTAACATGTTGGCCACAGAGGCCCCCACCTTACGAAATAAAGCCAGAGAACAAAATCATCTAGAGAATTGGATGGAATTGATATGACAGTCTCATGTGACTCTCATTAAAAAAGGATACTGTAGGTGTTATAACTTATATTAACAACATACATGTACATTCATGCATTTTCACTGATAAAACATAAAAGGCTAATTAAATAATTAGATGAATTGAGACAATCACATTCTGAAGCAAATTAAATAATCTTTTACTGGGAACTTAAATACACAATACAAATTACACGTATTAATCTAAATGCAGGTAAACAATGTGTGTTGTTGTTGCTCTTATGTAACCAAATGAGAGTCGCATCTTACCCGTCTGTGTTCTCGCTTCTTGAAGGCCGATCTTGTGGCCAATTGTTTTGAAACAATCTGACTTTCAGTTGTTCATTCAGTTCTTCATTCATTTGCTTCTTCCACGTAAGGGTGAGATATTGCTGCTGAAGCAAGCATATCCAGTGGAGAAATCTGATGACTGGTCCACTCATTCTCCATTTTCTCCATACGGAGTACTCCGCCATTACTGCTTGGCTCACACTCCAGGAGAACTGGTGCAACTGAACTTGCTTTCCTTTTCTTGTAGTTTTCTTTTCCTTTAATTGTTGGTACTACACCCTCTTTCAATACAGTCTTATAGCCAACGGTCCTCAACAGATCAGAGGTTTCCTATGAGTCATCAGTAAAACGTGCCTGTGAATTTCTCACAAAACGCATTAAAATCTTTGCAGCTGGAACATTCTTGGGTCATGAATGCAACATAAATCCACCTTCTGTCATATTGCTGCACCTGCCAGCAACACATCGATGTGGCATGGAGATAAATTAGCTCAAAATGGAGGATGGAAGTTGCAGTTAGCTTTGTTTTAGTATAGTAAAAATGGCGATGAGACCGATAGACTTCCTGCTGTGACGTCACAGATGTCAAGGTTATTCACTCAGACCGCTACCTATATGAATCATTTAAATAGTAAAAATGACTATATTGGATTTATTGTTAATGCTTAAAACTATTCCTATGCCATTCTTGAGGTCTCAAGGCATTTATAAACAAAAAGTGAGGCCATGGTTCTGCATATTTCCTTTAAGATCTCTAAATGGAGTTCAAGTCAGGTGTTTAAGTAGACTGCTCTAAAACCTTAATTTTGCTTCTTTTGAGCTATTCAGAAGACTTGGGGGACTTAACTTTCTCTTGTGCGCCAGATCCTTTTTTTGCTCCAGAAGTCAGTTGAGCCTCGGCTACAACTCAGGGTGGATGATTGGATTTCTCTTTCTGGATTTTCTGGTAGACAGCAGAATTCATGGTTTCATCAAGTCACCCAGGTTGTAAAGCAAAAAGGATCCCCATACCATCACACTACCACCACCATGTTTGACTGCTGGTATAAAATTCTTAATATAGAATATGTTAGCTTTATTATGTTCCTTATTAGGTGTTAGCTTTACACCAGATGTAAGGGAGCCCATGTTTTCCAAGTGCTATCTGTGATTCATCAGTCCTCAGAACATCATCCCAAAAGGCTTGGGGGTCATCAAGGGGTTTTTTTTTTTGTTTGTTTTTTGCAAAAGTGAAATTAATTTTTATGTTCCTCATGTTGAGCATAGACTTTTGCCTTGCAACTCTCTCACTGATTCCTCCCCCCCATGGTGGAATCATAAACAGACCTTACCTTCGGAGAACTTGGCCTGCAGTTCCTTAGATGCTCATCTGAGTCCAATCCCACTGTAGAATCAGAGCAGGTGGGTGGAGCACAGAAGCACAGCAGGCCAGAACTTTCTCACAAACTCTTTATTTTTAAATATATATATATATATATATATATATATATATATATATATATATATATATATAGGGCGGCACGGTGGTGTAGTGGTTAGCGCTGTCGCCTCACAGCAATAAGGTCCTGGGTTTGAGCCCTGGGGCCGGCGAGGGCCTTTCTGTGTGGAGTTTGCATGTTCTCCCCGTGTCCGCGTGGGTTTCCTCCGGGTGCTCCGGTTTCCCCCACAGTCCAAAGACATGCAGGTTAGGTTAACTGGTCACTCTAAATTGACCGTAGGTGTGAGTGTGAATGGTTGTCTGTGTCTATGTGTCAGCCCTGTGATGACCTGGCGACTTGTCCAGGGTGTACCCCGCCTTTCGCCCGTAGTCAGCTGGGATAGGCTCCAGCTTGCCTGCGACCCTGTAGAAGGATAAAGCGGCTAGAGATAATGAGATGAGATGACTATATATATATATATATATATATATATATATATATATATATATATATATCTTTTCAGCTCACTCACACACACATTTCTGGTCAGGAGAGAGCTCTCTTTCTCTGCTCTCTCTCTCCTTTTATAGGGCGCGGTCCCTGGAAGAGACACACAAACACAGGTTAATTCACATCAGGTGCAGTGATACTACCACTTACCTTCCCTAACTCCGCCCTCCATTCAGAGACCGACGCTTGACCATGCCCCCACTGCCACATACCCTCACCACCTGACTCAGGCCGGGGAGCCGTCTGGCCTGCAGCTGACTCCCCCCACCTTGGCGGGAGAGGAAATCCGCCATGATCATCTGCGCCCCCAGCCTGTGGACCGCCTCGAATTTAAATGGCTGGAGTGCCAGATGTTACTGTTGGGTTCTGTCTCTGCGTTGTGTTGTGTTGTAGAAAGAATGGAATGTCCATGCACGGAGGGCTGCCATCATTACAGTTTACTGAGGTCTCTGGATATACATACAAACAAATGCATCAGCAGGGTTCCGGAAGCCCTCTCGCCCACTCCTCTTCCCAGCAGGTTAAACAAACAGGCAAGGGGTTACATATTTTGGCATAACTGATCAACATCTTCTCGTCTCGTCTCATCTTCTTCCGCTTATCCGGGACCGGGTCGCGGAGGCAGCAGTCTAAGCATGGAAGCCCAAACTTCCCTTTCCCCAGACACCTCGGCCAGCTCCTTGGGAAGAACACCGAGGCGTTCCCAGGCCAGCCGAGAGACATAGTCCCTCCAGCGTGTCCTGGGTCTTCCCCGGGGCCTCCTCCCGGGGGGACATGCCTGGAACACCTCCCCAGGGAGGCGTCCAGGAGGCATCCGAAAAAGATGCCCGAGCCACCTCAGCTGGTTCCTCTCGATGTGGAGGAGCAGCGGCTCTACTCCGAGCTCCTCCCGAGTGACTGTGCTTCTCACCCTATCTCTAAGGGAGCGCCCAGCCACCCTGCGAAGGAAACTCATTTCAGCCGCTTGTATCCGCGATCTTGTTCTTTCTGTCATTACCCAAAGCTCATGACCATAGGTGAGAGTCGGAACGTAGATCGACCGGTAAATTGAGAGCTTCGCCTTTTGGCTCAGCTCCTTCTTCACCACGACGGACCGGTAAAGCGACCGCATCACTGCGGAGGCTGCACCGATCCGCCTGTCGATCTCACGCTCCATCCTTCCCTCACTCGTGAACAAGATCCCGAGATACTTAAACTCCTCCACTTGAGGCAGGACTTCTCCACCAACCTGGAGAGGGCAAGCCACCCTTTTCCGGTCGAGAACCATGGCCTCGGACTTGGAGGTGCTGATTCTCATCCCAGCCGCTTCACACTCGACTGCAAACCGCCCCAGTGCATGCTGAAGGTCCTGGTTTGAAGAAGCCAACAGGACAACATCATCCGCAAAAAGCAGAGATGAAATCCTGTGGTTCCCAAACAGGATTCCTTCCGGCCCCTGGCTGCGCCTAGAAATTCTGTCCATAAAAATTATGAACAGAACCGGTGACAAAGGGCAGCCCTGCCGGAGTCCAACATGCACTGGGAACAGGTCTGACTTACTGCCGGCAATGCGAACCAGACTCCTGCTCCGTTCGTACAGGGACCGGACAGCCCTTAGCAAAGAGCCCCGAACCCCATACTCCCGAAGCACCCCCCACAGAATACCACGGGGGACACGGTCGAATGCCTTCTCCAGATCCACAAAGCACATGTGGACTGGTTGGGCAAACTCCCATGAACCCTCGAGCACCCTATGAAGGGTATAGAGCTGGTCCAGTGTTCCGCGACCAGGACGAAAACCGCATTGTTCCTCCTGGATCCGAGGTTCGACTATCGGTCGAATTCTCCTCTCCAGTACCCTGGAGTAAACTTTCCCTGGGAGGCTGAGAAGTGTGATTCCCCTATAATTGGAGCACACTCTCCGGTCCCCTTTCTTAAAAAGAGGGACCACCACCCCAGTCTGCCACTCCAGAGGCACTGTCCCCGACCGCCACGCGATGCTGCAGAGGCGTGTCAACCAAGACAGCCCCACAACATCCAGAGACTTGAGATACTCAGGGCGGATCTCATCCACCCCCGGTGCCTTGCCACCGAGGAGCTTGCAAACCACCTCAGTGACTTCGGCTTGGGTAATGGACGAGTCCACCTCTGAGTCATCAGCCTCAGTCTCCTCAGTGGAAGACATGACGGTGGGATTGAGGAGATCCTCAAAGTATTCCTTCCACCGCCCGACAATGTCCCCAGTCGAGGTCAACAGCTCCCCACCCGCACTGTAAACAGTGTTGGCAGAGTACTGCTTCCCCCTCCTGAGGCGCCGGACAGTTTGCCAGAATTTCTTCGAGGCCGACCGATAGTCCTTCTCCATGGCCTCCCCGAACTCCTCCCAGTTCCGAGTTTTTGCCTCCGCAACTGCCCGAGCTGCAGCACGCCTGGCCTGCCGATACCCGTCGGCTGCCTCAGGAGTCCCGGAGGTCAACATGGCCCGATAGGACTCCTTCTTCAGCTTGATGGCATCCCTTACTTCTGGTGTCCACCACCGGGTTCGGGGATTGCCGCCACGACAGGCACCGGAGACCTTGCGGCCACAGCTCCGAACAGCTGCATCCACAATGGAGGTAGAGAACATGGTCCACTCAGACTCAATGTCCCCCGTCTCCCTCGGAAGCTGGGAAAAGCTCTCCTGGAGGTGGGAGTTAAAGACCTCCCCAACAGAGTGCTCGGCCAGACGTTCCCAGCAGACCCTCACCATACGTTTGGGCCTGCCAGGTCTGTCCAGCTTCCTCCTCCACTAGCGGATCCAACTCACCACCAGGTGGTGATCAGTTGACAGCTCAGCCCCTCTCTTCACCCGAGTGTCCAAGACATAGGGCCGGAGATCAGATGAAACAACTACAAAGTCGATCATCGACCTCCGACCTAAGGTGTCCTGGTGCCACGTGCACTTATGGACACCCCTATGCTCGAACATGGTGTTCGTTATGGACAAACCGTGACTAGCACAGAAGTCCAATAACAAAACACCACTCGGGTTCAGATCGGGGAGGCCGTTCCTCCCAACCACGCCCCTCCAGGTGTCACTGTCGTCGCCCACGTGAGCATTGAAGTCCCCCAGTAGCACAATGGAGTCCCCAGTCTGAGCACCCCTCAGTACCTCTCCCAGGGACTCCAAGAAGGCCGGATACTCTATACTGCTATTTGGCCCGTAGGCACAAACAACAGCAAGAGCCCTCTCCCCAATCCGAAGGCGCAGAGAGGCGACCCTCT
Source organism: Neoarius graeffei (assembly GCF_027579695.1). NCBI lineage: Eukaryota > Metazoa > Chordata > Actinopteri > Siluriformes > Ariidae > Neoarius > Neoarius graeffei. The sequence goes on from NC_083583.1 coordinate 62,511,592, forward strand.
CGTTCACTGGGGTAAACTCCAACACATGGCGGCTGAGCTGGGGAGCTATAAGCAAGCCCACACCAGCCCGCCGCCGCTCACCACGGGTGACTCCAGAGAAGTGGAAAGTCCAGCCCCTCTCGAGGAGCTGGGTTCCAGAGCCCAAGCTATGCGTGGAGGTGAGCCCGACTATCTCTAGCCGGTACCTCTCAACCTCCCGCACAAGCTCAGGCTCCTTCCCCCCCAGCGAAGTGACATTCCATGTCCCAACAGCCAGCCGCTGTGTCCGGGGATCAGGTCGTCGAGGCCCCTGCCTTCGACTGCCACCCAATCCACATTGCACCAAACCCCTACTGCTACCTCTGTGGGTGGTGAACCCACAGGAGGTCGGGCCCACGTCACCTCTTCGGGCTGAGCCCGGCTGGGCCCCATGGGCAAAGACCCGGCCACCAAGCGCTCGCATACGAGCCCCAACCCCGGGCCTGGCTCCAGGGTGGGGCCCCGGCTGCGTCCTACCGGGCGACGTCACGGTCCTGGATTTTTTCTCCATAGGGGGTTTTTGGTGAACTGCTCTTGGTCTGGCCTGTCACCTAGGACCTGTCTGCCTTGGGAAACCCTACCAGGGGCATAATGCCCCCGACAACATAGCTCCTAGGATCATTCAAGCACACAAACCCCTCCACCACAATAAGGTGGCAGTTCTAGGAGGGGTGATCAACATCTTCAAATTAAAAAAAAAAAAAAAATGGCAATGTATTTTATAACAAACTTATATATTAGCATTAGCATTTTAAGCTAAGCGGTGCTTAGCATTCCGTTTGCCGGTTAGCTCTTTATGCTAGCGGACTTTTGACTAACATCAGATTTTCTGATCAACATCGAAACCACAAGTAATTACACACCTGGATATACATACAAACAAATGCATCAGCGGGGTTCCGGAAGCCCTCTCGCCCACTCCTGGCAAAGTAAAAAAATAAAAGGAAATGCTAAACGCTAACAACCACAGCTAAGCCACGGACCTCATGACTATATAAACTACATGACAATACATCAAGGGGTGACTAAAGGGATGATTAAAGTACAGGATTATGGTTTCATATAACATCGATGGCTTAACAACAATATGATATTATAGATTAATTATAGTGTGTTTAGGGAACAACATACCTCTTCCCAGCAGGTTAAACAAACAGGGAAGAGTTGAGGGATGCAGGGGCGTATAAAGGTGGGAGACGGAAGATGGGAAGCCAGGAGGGACAAAAGGCTACAAAACGGAAACGCCCCGAGATGTGCATGAAAACAAAAGTAATATCAATACGTGTGTAATTATTATAAAGAAAACAAACCAACCACATTAATAGAAAATAAATCCCATTTATGCAGGATTTAACTGCACAAATTAATAACTCCGTTACAAGATACCAACGGGTGATCCGTGCATTGGCATCCTTCATGCGGTGGAGCCACTGCAGGGGCACGTGGTCTGAACAGAGGGTGAAAGGGCACCCCAGCAGGTAGTAGCGGAGGGCGAGGACCGCCCACTTAATGGCGAGGCATTCATTCTCTATCGTGCTGTACCTGCCCTCGTGCACTGACAGCTTCTGGCTGATGTACAGCACAGGACGTTCCTCCCCCTCCACCTCCTGGGACAGAACAACCCCCAGCCCTCTGTCCGACATGTCTGTCTGCAAAATAAAGGGGAGAGAAAAGTCAGGGGAGTGTAACAGTGGCCCCCCACACAGTGCAGCCTTTACCTCAGAGAAAGCCCGCTGGCATTGCTCCGTCCACTGGACTGGATCTGGTTCTCCCTTTTTAGTGAGATCAGTCCGTGGGCTGGTGACATCCGAATAATTAGGTATAAACCTACGATAGTAGCCAGCCAGCCCCAGGAACTGTCTCACCCCCTTTTTGGTCTTGGGCCTCGGGCAGACCGCAATCACTGCTGTCTTGTGAATTTGGGGATGCACCTGCCCATTGCCCAAGTGGAAACCCAGATACCGTAATTCCACCAGCCCAATCGCACACTTCTTCAGGTTGGCTGCGAGACCTGCTCGCCTCAGCAACCTAAGGACGGCCCTCAGGTGTTCCAGGTCCTTGAAGGGGGAGGACTCCATGGGGCTGTCTCCTCTCCTCCCCTCTCTTCTCTCTCTCCCTCTGCTCCCCATCCTCACCCCATTCCCCCACCGCGGAGGCGGGGGCCGGCTCCACCCCAGCCGGCCCGCCGCACCCGCAGTGCCCTCCTGTATCCTACTTCCTTGTCTGTGTCTTCTCCCCCTCAGGTGAGTGATGTCCGGAACACCAGTGCAGAGGGAGAGCCTGGGCCGGTATGCTGGCACTGTGGGGAACCGGGGCACCTCCAGCATCAGTGCTCGGCGATGGAGGTGGGCACGGTGGTCCGGATGCCCGATGCGCCAGGAACCACCCTCGATCAGGCCGGAGCATATCGCATACCGCTGAGTATCCAAGGGGATACGTATCAGGCTTTGGTGGACTCCGGCTGTAATTAGACCTCAATCCACCTGGTGCAAGATGAGACAGTGGGGAGAGAACAATTGAAGGTGTTGTGTGCACGGGGATGTTCACAACTACCCTTTAGTGTCAGTCCACATTCTATTTCGAGGGGAAAAATTTAGAGTAAAGGCGGTGGTTAATCCTCACCTTACCCACTCGATAATTCTGGGGACTGATTGGCCGGGATTTGGGGAATTAATGGCGCATCTAGCGAAGAGTGGGGCCTGCCATAGTTTAGCGAGGGGAGGTCCCAGAGTGGCATTGGTGGGAGCGGCTGTCACGGAGCTGTCTATGTCATCACAGCATCAGAGTGAGGAGCAGCCGGCTCCTCCTCCCTCTCTCGGGGATTCCCTTGCGGATTTCCCGTTAGAGCAGTCGCAAGGCGAGACTCTGCGGCATGCATTTGACCAAGTGAGAGTAATCAATGGTCAAACTCTCCAGCCAAATGCCACACCATCCTTCCCCTATTTCTCCATTATTAAAGATAGATTATGCCGAGTGACACAGGACACTCAGACTAAGGAACCAATAGCCCAGCTTTTAATCCCAAAGAGCTGCCAGGAATTCATATTCCAGGCAGCTCACATTAATCCCATGGCCGGACACTTGGGGCAGGATAAGACACTAGCCCAAATAATGGCCCGGTTCTTTTGGCCAGGGATTCGCGGCGATGTCCGCAGGTGGTGTACGGCATGTCGCGAATGCCAGTTAGTAAACCCCGTGGCCATTCCAAAAGCGCCTTTGTGCCCTCTGCCATTAATTGAGACCCCATTCAAAAGAATTGGGATGGATCTCGTCGGGCCATTAGATTGGTCAGCACGAGGATATCGCTTTATTTTAGTTCTGGTGGACTATGCAACACAATATCCGGAAGCAGTGCCTCTTCGCAATATTTCAGCACCACTGTAGAATCAGAGCAGGTGGGTGGAGCACAGAAGCACGACAGGCCAGAACTGAGTTCTCACAAACTCTCTATTTTTAAAGATATACAGTGGGGCAAAAAAGTATTTAGTCAGCCACCAACTGTGTAAGTTCTCCCAATTAAAAAGATGAGAGAGGCCTGTAATTTTCATCATAGGTACACTTCAACTATGAGAGACAGAATGGGGGGAAAGAATCCAGGAAATCACATCACACACACATCACATTATCTCTAGCCGCTTTATCCTTCTACAGGGTCGCAGGCAAGCTGGAGCCTATCTCAGCTGACTACGGGCGAAAGGCGGGGTACACCCTGGACAAGTCGCCAGGTCATCACAGGGCTGACACATAGACACAGACAACCATTCACACTCACATTCACACCTACGGTCAATTTAGAGTCACCAGTTAACCTAACCTGCATGTCTTTGGACTGTGGGGGAAACCGGAGCACCCGGAGGAAACCCACGCGGACACGGGGAGAACATGCAAACTCCGCACAGAAAGGCCCTCGCCGGCCCCGGGGCTCGAACCCAGGACCTTCTTGCTGTGAGGCGACAGCGCTAACCACTACACCACCGTGCCGCCCCCCAGGAAATCACATTGTAGGATTTTTAATGAATTAATTGGTAAATTCCTCGGTAAAATAAGTATTTGGTCACCTACAAACAAGCAAGATTTCTGGCTCTCAGAGACCTGTAACAACTTCTTTAAGAGGCTCCTCTGTCCTCCACTCGTTACCTGTATTAATGGCACCTGTTTGAACTCGTTATCAGTATAAAAGACACCTGTCCACAACCTCAAACAGCCACACTCCAAACTCCACTATGGCCAAGACCAAAGAGCTGTCAAAGGACACCAGAAACAAAATTGTAGACCTGCACCAGGCTGGGAAGACTGAATCTGCAATAGGTAAGCAGCTTGGTGTGAAGAAATCAACTGTGGGAGCAATTATTAGAAAATGGAAGACATACAAGACCACTGATAATCTCCCTCGATCTGGGGCTCCACACAAGATCTCACCCCGTGGGGTCAAAATGATCACAAGAACGGTGAGCAAAAATCCCAGAACCACACGGGGGGACCTAGTGAATGACCTGCAGAGAGCTGGGACCAAAGTAACAAAGGCTACCATCAGTAACACACTACGCCACCAGGGACTCAAATCCTGCAGTGCCAGACGTGTCCCCCTGCTTAAGCCAGTACATGTCCAGGCCCGTCTGAAGTTTGCTAGAGAGCATTTGGATGATCCAGAAGAGGATTGGGAGAATGTCATATGGTCAGATGAAACCAAAATAGAACTTTTTGGTAAAAACTCAACCTGTCATGTTAGTTTTTTTTTCTTTTTTATCAGACATCTAATTTTTTAGGTTTGTTTACCTGACATGTTTCGACGTACGACTGTCGTCTTCCTCAGAGTGTCACCGGATGTTATTGGTGACGCATCTTTTATCGGCTGATGTTTCCGAAGGCGTGGCCTTCCTGTCTGGATTGACAGGTCGGTCACGCCTTCTACTGTCAGTTCGTCCCCTGCAAGATGGCACTCCAGGTATGGGAGAGCATGTATGCTCCCTCATCTCGGCTGATGGTCCTCGGGCTTCGCTTACGGATCTCTATGGCCTCCCTGATCCAGCGCTGATGTTTATTATCTTCTGTGCGGATGACTCTGGCATTCCCCTAGTCCATAACATGATTTTCCCTTTTGCAATGATCTGTTATGGCTGACTTATAATTTTCCTGTTGTGCCTTTTCTTTTATTGTTCGGGTTTGTCTTGTAGCTGTCTCCTTTTCGCACTCTTTCTTATGTTCATTTTTTCTTGTGTTGAAACTCCTTCCTGTCTCCCCGATGTAAGTTTTATTGCATAATTGGCATGGAATCTCATATATGGTGTTGCATCTGTTGTCCGGATGTATTCTGTCTTTGGGATGAACCAGGATCTGACGGAGAGTTGTGTGTGGTTTGACAGGTGTGTTAATGTTGTATTTCCTCATTGCTCTTTGAATGCGTTCCGTTATTCCTCTGATGTATGGTAATGTCACTACTCCCCTGTGTTCTTGTTTGTTGGTTTGTTTTTTCTCTTTCTTCTGTGTTTTATTGTTTTTGACCTGTTCCTCCCCTTTGGATATTGCCCATTGTGGATATTGACATGCCTTCAGTGCGTGTTGTATATGTTGTTCTTCCTGTTCTTTGTCCTGTGCATCTGTAATTATTGCTGCGCGTTCATGTAATGTTCTAACTACTGATATTTTGTGCATTATGGGGTGTTCGGAAGTCCAGTTTAAATATTGGTCGGTGTGTGTGGGTTTCCTGTGTACTTTTATTTTGATATCCCCCTCTTCTGTGTGATGTATTTTTAAGTCCAAAAATGCTATTGACTGCTCCGTTTCCTCTTCATGTGTAAATTTTCTCATCTCATCTCATTATCTCTAGCCGCTTTATCCTTCTACAGGGTCGCAGGCAAGCTGGAGCCTATCCCAGCTGACTACGGGCGAAAGGCGGGGTACACCCTGGACAAGTCGCCAGGTCATCACAGGGCTGACACATAGACACAGACAACCATTCACACTCACACCTACGGTCAATTTAGAGTGACCAGTTAACCTAACCTGCATGTCTTTGGACTGTGGGGGAAACCGGAGCACCCGGAGGAAACCCACGCGGACACGGGGAGAACATGCAAACTCCACACAGAAAGGCCCTCGCCGGCCCCGGGGCTCGAACCCAGGACCTTCTTGCTGTGAGGCGACAGCGCTAACCACTACACCACCGTGCCGCCCCGTGTAAATTTTATATTGAAAATTATAAGTCAGCCATAACAAATCATTGCAAAAGGGAAAATCATGTTATGGACTGGGGGAATGCCAGAGTCATCCGCACAGAAGATAATAAACATCAGCGCTGGATCAGAGAGGCCATAGAGATCCGTAAGCGAAGCCCGAGGACCATCAACTGAGATGAGGGAGCATACATGCTCTCCCATACCTGGAGTGCCATCTTGCAGGGGACGAACTGACAGTAGAAGGCATGACCGACCTGTCAATCCAGACAGGAAGGCCACGCCTTCAGAAACATCAGCTGATAAAAGATGCGTCACCAATAACATCCGGTGACACTCTGAGGAAGACGACAGTCGTACGTCGAAACATGTCAGGTAAACAAACCTAAAAAATTAGATGTCTGATAAAAAAGAAAAAAAAAACTAACAATATTCAATATAAGACATAATGAACGTAATCGAAAGATCAACTTGTCGTGTTTGGAGGAGAAAGAATGCTGAGTTGCATCCAAAGAACACCATACCTACTGTGAAGCATGGGGGTGGAAACATCATGCTTTGGGTCTGTTTTTCTGCAAAGGGACCAGGACGACTGATCCATGTAAAGGAAAGAATGAATGGGGCCATGTATCGTGAGATTTTGAGTGAAAACCTCCTTCCATCAGCAAGGGCATTGAAGATGAAACGTGGCTGGGTCTTTCAGCATGACAATGATCCCAAACACACCACCCGGGCAACGAAGGAGTGGCTTCGTAAGAGGCATTTCAAGGTCCTGGAGTGGCCTAGCCAGTCTCCAGATCTCAACCCCATAGAAAATCTTTGGAGGGAGTTAAAAGTCCGTGTTGCCCAGTGACCGCCCCAAAACATCACTGCTCTAGAGGAGATCTGCATGGAGGAATGGGCCAAAATACCAGCAACAGTGTGTGAAAACCTTGTGAAGACTTACAGAAAACGTTTGACTTCTGTCATTGCCAACAAAGGGTATATAACAAAGTATTGAGATGAACTTTTGTTATTGACCAAATACTTATTTTCCACCATAATTTGCAAATAAATTCTTTAAAAATCAGACAATGTGATTTTCTGGATTTTTTTTTTCTCATTTTGTCTCTCATAGTTGAAGTGTACCTATGATGAAAATTACAGGCCTCTCTCATCTTTTTAAGTGGGAGAACTTGCACAATTGGTGACTGACTAAATACTTTTTTGCCCCACTGTATATATAGCCTTTCAGCTCACTCACTCTCTCACACACACATTTCTGGTCAGAAGAGAGCTCCCTTACCCTGCTCGCCCTCTCCTTTTATAGGGCGCGGCCCCTGGAGGAGACACACAAACACAGATTAATTCATATCAGGTACAGTGATACTACCACTTACCTTCCCTGACTCCGCCCTCCATTCACAGACCAACGCTTGACCATGCCCCCGCTGCCACACCCACTTAAAAGAGAAATCAAGGAGAAAGAACTATCACTCTGGAATAATGATAAGACATGCACTTTAAAACAGATTGCACAAAAGTTAGAATATAAATAGGGTCAAACTAAATTGGTAGTATCCCAAATTGCATGGAAGGAGTGCCTTCTCAGCTCTAGAAAATCTCATAGTGCTGCTAGGTAAGCATATTTCTCCAGCTTAATAGAAAATAACAAAACTCATTTAATTTTAATTAAACTATTCATTTACAGTGCACTTTAACATAAAATGATCAGAAGTGCATGACATTATATACTTGCAATATAATTCTGAATATAATTTTGTAATGGCAGGCTCATTTACCATCACATAATGAGGAAGACGACAACAAAAATAAGTTTTAAGAAATTTATTTAAACAAAAAAACGTGTCTAGGGGTAAAGTGCAGGAGTGGGGTTATGCGTGAGTGGATGCAAATGAAAAGGTCAGTATGTAAGATTGTGTTCAAAATAACAAAAAAGAGTGAGGCACAAGGGGAAAAGAGTAAGAGCTGAGGACAGAGAGAGAGAGCCTCCTGAGGCCATAGGCACCAGCC